>NC_069499.1:326226407-326373907 GCF_027579735.1 Bombina bombina
ACCACAGCTAGTTCAAACAATGACCCCACTAAGATATCACAAAGTATGGAAACTTTTTAGTGTGGAATTTTAAAAATATAGGGCCCCAAACTTCCCTAAAATTGCAAAAATCATCACTTTCAAGCAATTTCACTTAGGGATAAAAGCTAAATCTCCCATTGTGCCACTACATTTTCACCACAGCTAGCTCACACAATGACCCCTCTACGATATCATAAATTTTGGAGAGTTTTTACTGTGGAATTTTAAAAATATTGGGCCCCAAATGTCGCTCGAATTGCATAAATTGGCCCTTTTCAGCAAATTCACTTAGGAATAAAAAAGAAATCTCCCATTGTTCCAATTTTAAAAATATAGGGCCCCAAACTTCCCTAAAATTGCAAAAATCATCACTTTCAAGCAATTTCACTTAGGGATAAAAGCTAAATCTCCCATTGTGCCACTACATTTTCACCACAGCTAGCTCACACAATGACCCCTCTACGATATCATAAATTTTGGAGAGTTTTTACTGTGGAATTTTAAAAATATTGGGCCCCAAATGTCGCTCGAATTGCATAAATTGGCCCTTTTCAGCAAATTCACTTAGGAATAAAAAAGAAATCTCCCATTGTTCCACTAAAATTTCACCACAGCTAGCTCACACAATGACCCCTCTACGGTATCACTAAGTTTGGACCATTTTTACTGTGGAATTTTAAAAATATTGGGCCCCAAATGTCCCTTGAATTTCATAAATCGGCCCTTTTCAGCAAATTCACTTAGGAATAAAAAAGAAATCTCCCATTGTTCCACTAAAATTTCACCACAGCTAGCTCACACAATGACCCCTCTACAATATCACAAAGTTTGGAGACTTTTTACTGTGGAATTTTAAAAATATTGGGCCCCAAATGTCCCTCAAATTGCATAAATTGGCCCTATTCAGCAAATTCACTTAGGAATAAAAAAGAAATCTCCCATTGTTCCACTAAAATTTCACCCCAGCTAGCTCACACAATGACCACTCTACGGTATCACTAAGTTTGGACTATTTTTACTGTGGAATTTTAAAAATATTGGGCCCCAAATGTCCCTCAAATTGCAAAAATAGTCACTTTCCAAAAATTTCACTTTGGGATAAAAAATAAATCTCCCATTGTTCCACTAAAATTTCACCACAGCTAGCTCACACAATGACCCCTCTACGGTATCACTAAGTTTGGACTATTTTTACTGTGGAATTTTAAAAATATTGGGCCCCAAATGTCCCTCAAATTGCAAAAATAGTCACTTTCCAAAAATTTCACTTTGGGATAAAAAATAAATCTCCCATTGTTCCACTAAAATTTCACCACAGCTAGCTCACACAATGACCCCTCTACGGTATCACTAAGTTTGGACCATTTTTACTGTAGAATTTTAAAAATATTGGGCCCCAAATGTCCCTTGAATTTCATAAATCGGCCCTTTTCAGCAAATTCACTTAGGAATAAAAAAGAAATCTCCCATTGTTCCACTAAAGTTTCACCACAGCTAGCTCACACAATGACCCCTCTACGATATCACACATTTTGGAGAGTTTTTACTGTGGAATTTTAAAAATATAGGGCCCCAAATGTGCCTTGAATTTCATAAATCGGCCCTTTTCAGCAAATTCACTTAGGAATAAAAAAGAAATCTCCCATTGTTCCACTAAAATTTCACCACAGCTAGCTCACACAATGACCCCTCTACGGTATCACTAAGTCTGGACTATTTTTACTGTGGAATTTTAAAAATATTGGGCCCCAAATGTCCCTCAAATTGCAAAAATAGTCACTTTCCAAAAATTTCACTTTGGGATAAAAAAGAAATCTCCCATTGTTCCACTAAAATTTCACCACAGCTAGCTCACACAATGACCCCTCTACGGTATCACTAAGTTTGGACCATTTTTACTGTGGAATTTTAAAAATATTGGGCCCCAAATGTCCCTTGAATTTCATAAATCGGCCCTTTTCAGCAAATTCACTTAGGAATAAAAAAGAAATCTCCCATTGTTCCACTAAAATTTCACCACAGCTAGCTCACACAATGACCCCTCTACGATATCACAAAGTTTGGAGACTTTTTACTGTGGAATTTTAAAAATATTGGGACCCATATGTCCCTCGAATTGCATAAATAGGCCCTTTTCAGCAAATTCACTTAGGAATAAAAAAGAAATCTCCCATTGTTCCACTAAAATTTCAAGACAGCTAGCTCACACAATGACCCCTCTACAGTATCACTAAGTTTGGACCATTTTTACTGTGGAATTTTAAAAATATTGGGCCCCAAATGTCCCTTGAATTTCATAAATCGGCCCTTTTCAGCAAATTCACTTAGGAATAAAAAAGAAATCTCCCATTGTTCCACTAAAATTTCACCACAGCTAGCTCACACAATAACCACTCTACAGTATCATTAAGTTTGGACCATTTTTACTGTGGAATTTTAAAAATATTGGGCCCCAAATGTCCCTTGAATTTCATAAATCGGCCCTTTTCAGCAAATTAACTTAGGAATAAAAAAGAAATCTCCCATTGTTCCACTAAAATTTCAACACAGCTAGCTCACACAATGACCCTCTACGATATCACAAAGTTTGGAGACTTTTAACTGTGGAATTTTAAAAATATTGGGCCCCATATGTCCCTCGAATTGCATAAATAGGCCCTTTTCAGCAAATTCACTTAGGAATAAAAAAGAAATCTCCCATTGTTCCACTAAAATTTCACCACAGCTAGCTCACACAATGACCCCTCTATGGTATCACTAAGTTTGGACCATTTTTACTGTGGAATTTTAAAAATATTGGGCCCCAAATGTCCCTCAAATTGCAAAAATTGTCACTTTCCAAAAATTTCACATTGGGATAAAAAAGAAATCTCCCATTGTTCCACTAAAATTTCACCACAGTTAGCTCACACAATGACCCCTCTACGGTATCACTAAGTTTGGACCATTTTTACTGTGGAATTTTAAAAATATTGGGCCCCAAATGTCCCTCAAATTGCAAAAATAGTCAGTTTCCAAAAATCTCACTTTGGGATAAAAAAGAAATCTCCCATTGTTCCACTAAAATTTCACCACAGCTAGCTCACACAATGACCCCTCTACGGTATCACTAAGTTTGGACCATTTTTACTGTGGAATTTTAAAAATATTGGGCCCCAAATGTCCCTTAAATTTCATAAATCGGCCCTTTTCAGCAAATTCACTTAGGAATAAAAAAGAAATCTCCCATTGTTCCACTAAAGTTTCACCACAGCTAGCTCACACAATGACCCCTCTACGATATCACACATTTTGGAGAGTTTTTACTGTGGAATTTTAAAAATATAGGGCCCCAAATGTGCATTGAATTTCATAAATCGGCCCTTTTCAGCAAATTCACTTAGGAATAAAAATGAAATCTCCCATTGTTCCACTAAAATTTCATGACAGCTAGCTCACACAATGACCCCTCTACGATATCACAAAGTTTGGAGACTTTTTACTGTGGAATTTTAAAAATATTGGGACCCATATGTCCCTCGAATTGCATAAATAGGCCCTTTTCAGCAAATTCACTTAGGAATAAAAAAGAAATCTCCCATTGTTCCACTAAAATTTCACCACAGCTAGCTCATACAATGACCCCTCTACAGTATCACTAAGATTGGACCATTTTTACTGTGGAATTTTAAAAATATTGGGCCCCAAATGTCCCTTGAATTTCATAAATCGGCCCTTTTCAGCAAATTCACTTAGGAATAAAAATGAAATATCCCATTGTTCCACTAAAATTTCACCACAGCTAGCTCACACAATGACCCCTCTATGATATCACAAAGCTTGGAGACTTTTTACTGTGGAATTTTAAAAATATTGGGACCCATATGTCCCTCGAATTGCATAAATAGGCCCTTTTCAGCAAATTAACTTAGGAATAAAAAAGAAATCTCCCATTGTTCCACTAAAATTTCACCACAGCTAGCTCACACAATGACCACTCTACGGTATCATTAAGTTTGGACCATTTTTACTGTGGAATTTTAAAAATATTGGGCCCCAAATGTCCCTTGAATTTCATAAATCGGCCCTTTTCAGCAAATTCACTTAGGAATAAAAAAGAAATCTCCCATTGTTCCACTAAAATTTCACCACAGCTAGCTCACACAATGACCCTCTACGATATCACAAAGTTTGGAGACTTTTTACTGTGTAATTTTAAAAATATTGGGCCCCAAATGTCCGTCAAATTGCAAAAATATTCACTTTCCAAAAATTTCACTTTGGGATAAAAAATAAATCTCCCATTGTTCCACTAAAATTTCACCACAGCTAGCTCACACAATGACCCCTCTATGATATCACAAAGTTTGGAGACTTTTTACTGTGGAATTTTAAAAATATTGGGCCCCATATGTCCCTCGAATTGCATAAATAGGCCCTTTTCAGCAAATTCACTTAGGAATAAAAAAGAAATCTCCCATTGTTCCACTAAAATTTCACCACAGCTAGCTCACACAATGACCCCTCTATGGTATCACTAAGTTTGGACCATTTTTACTGTGGAATTTTAAAAATATAGGGCCCCAAATGTCCCTTGAATTTCATAAATCGGCCCTTTTCAGCAAATTCACTTAGGAATAAAAAAGAAATCTCCCATTGTTCCACTAAAATTTCACCAGAGCTAGCTCACACAATGAACCCTCTACAGTATCACTAAGTTTGGACTATTTTTACTGTGGAATTTTAAAAATATTGGGCCCCAAATGTCCCTCAAATTGCAAAAATTGTCACTTTCCAAAAATTTCACATTGGGATAAAAAAGAAATCTCCCATTGTTCCACTAAAATTTCACCACAGTTAGCTCACACAATGACCCCTCTACGGTATCACTAAGTTTGGACCATTTTTACTGTGGAATTTTAAAAATATTGGGCCCCAAATGTCCCTCAAATTGCAAAAATAGTCAGTTTCCAAAAATCTCACTTTGGGATAAAAAAGAAATCTCCCATTGTTCCACTAAAATTTCACCACAGCTAGCTCACACAATGACCCCTCTACGGTATCACTAAGTTTGGACCATTTTTACTGTGGAATTTTAAAAATATTGGGCCCCAAATGTCCCTTAAATTTCATAAATCGGCCCTTTTCAGCAAATTCACTTAGGAATAAAAAAGAAATCTCCCATTGTTCCACTAAAGTTTCACCACAGCTAGCTCACACAATGACCCCTCTACGATATCACACATTTTGGAGAGTTTTTACTGTGGAATTTTAAAAATATAGGGCCCCAAATGTGCATTGAATTTCATAAATCGGCCCTTTTCAGCAAATTCACTTAGGAATAAAATAGAAATCTCCCATTGTTCCACTAAAATTTCACCACAGCTAGCTCACACAATGACCCCTCTACGGTATCACTAAGTTTGGACCATTTTTACTGTGGAATTTTAAAAATATTGGGCCCCAAATGTCCCTTGAATTTCATAAATCGGCCCTTTTCAGCAAATTTACTTAGGAATAAAAAAGAAATCTCCCATTGTTCCACTAAAATTTCATGACAGCTAGCTCACACAATGACCCCTCTACGATATCACAAAGTTTGGAGACTTTTTACTGTGGAATTTTAAAAATATTGGGACCCATATGTCCCTCGAATTGCATAAATAGGCCCTTTTCAGCAAATTCACTTAGGAATAAAAAAGAAATCTCCCATTGTTCCACTAAAATTTCACCACAGCTAGCTCATACAATGACCCCTCTACAGTATCACTAAGATTGGACCATTTTTACTGTGGAATTTTAAAAATATTGGGCCCCAAATGTCCCTTGAATTTCATAAATCGGCCCTTTTCAGCAAATTCACTTAGGAATAAAAATGAAATATCCCATTGTTCCACTAAAATTTCACCACAGCTAGCTCACACAATGACCCCTCTATGATATCACAAAGCTTGGAGACTTTTTACTGTGGAATTTTAAAAATATTGGGACCCATATGTCCCTCGAATTGCATAAATAGGCCCTTTTCAGCAAATTAACTTAGGAATAAAAAAGAAATCTCCCATTGTTCCACTAAAATTTCACCACAGCTAGCTCACACAATGACCACTCTACGGTATCATTAAGTTTGGACCATTTTTACTGTGGAATTTTAAAAATATTGGGCCCCAAATGTCCCTTGAATTTCATAAATCGGCCCTTTTCAGCAAATTCACTTAGGAATAAAAAAGAAATCTCCCATTGTTCCACTAAAATTTCACCACAGCTAGCTCACACAATGACCCTCTACGATATCACAAAGTTTGGAGACTTTTTACTGTGTAATTTTAAAAATATTGGGCCCCAAATGTCCGTCAGATTGCAAAAATATTCACTTTCCAAAAATTTCACTTTGGGATAAAAAATAAATCTCCCATTGTTCCACTAAAATTTCACCACAGCTAGCTCACACAATGACCCCTCTATGATATCACAAAGTTTGGAGACTTTTTACTGTGGAATTTTAAAAATATTGGGACCCATATGTCCCTCGAATTGCATAAATAGGCCCTTTTCAGCAAATTCACTTAGGAATAAAAAAGAAATCTCCCATTGTTCCACTAAAATTTCACCACAGCTAGCTCACACAATGACCCCTCTATGGTATCACTAAGTTTGGACCATTTTTACTGTGGAATTTTAAAAATATTTGGCCCCAAATGTCCCTTGAATTTCATAAATCGGCCCCTTTCAGCAAATTCACTTAGGAATAAAAAAGAAATCTCCCATTGTTCCACTAAAATTTCACCACAGCTAGCTCACACAATGACCCTCTACGACATCACAAAGTTTGGAGACTTTTTACCATGGAATTTTAAAAATATAGGGCCCCAAATGTCCATTGAATTTCATAAATCGGCCCTTTTCAGCAAATTCACTTAGGAATAAAAAAGAAATCTCCCATTGTTCCACTAAAATTTCACCACAGCTAGCTCACACAATGTCCCCTCTATGGTATCACTAAGTTTGGACCATTTTTACTGTGGAATTTTAAAAATATAGGGCCCCAAATGTCCCTTGAATTTCATAAATCGGCCCTTTTCAGCAAATTCACTTAGGAATAAAAAAGAAATCTCCCATTGTTCCACTAAAATTTCATGACAGCTAGCTCACACAATGAACCCTCTACGGTATCACTAAGTTTGGACTATTTTTACTGTGGAATTTTAAAAATATTGGGCCCCAAATGTCCCTCAAATTGCAAAAATAGTCACTTTCCAAAAATTTCACATTGGGATAAAAACGAAATCTCCCATTGTTCCACTAAAATTTCACAACAGCTAGCTCACACAATGACCCCTCTACAGTATCACTAAGTTTGGACTATTTTTACTGTGGAATTTTAAAAATATTGGGCCCCAAATGTCCCTCAAATTGCAAAAATAGTCACTTTCAAAACATTTCACTTTGGGATAAAAAATAAATCTCCCATTGTTCCACTAAAATTTCACCACAGCTAGCTCACACAATGACCCCTCTACGGTATCACTAAGTTTGGACCATTTTTACTGTGGAATTTAAAAAATATTGGGCCCCAAATGTCCCTTGAATTTCATAAATCGGCCCTTTTCAGCAAATTCACTTAGGAATAAAAAAGAAATCTCCCATTGTTCCACTAAAATTTCATGACAGCTAGCTCACACAATGACTCCTCTACGATATCACACATTTTGGAGACTTTTTACTGTGGAATTTTAAAAATATAGGGCCCCAAATGTGCATTGAATTTCATAAATCGGCCCTTTTCAGTTCCACTAAAATTTCACCACAGCTAGCTCACACAATGACCCCTTTACGTTATCACTAAGTTTGGACTATTTTTACTGTGGAATTTTAAAAATATTGGGCCCCAAATGTCCCTCAAATTGCAAAAATAGTCACTTTCCAAAAATTTCATTTTGGGATAAAAAAGAAATCTCCCATTGTTCCACTAAAATTTCCCCACAGCTAGCTCACACAATGACCCCTTTATGGTATCACTAAGTTTGGACTATTTTTACTGTGGAATTTTAAAAATATTGGGCCCCAAATGTCCCTCAAATTGCAAAAATAGTCACTTTCCAAGAATTTCACTTTGGGATAAAAAAGAAATCTCCCATTGTTCCACTAAAATTTCACCACAGCTAGCTCACACAATGACTCCTCTACGATATCACACATTTTGGAGACTTTTTACTGTGGAATTTTAAAAATATAGGGCCCCAAATGTGCATTGAATTTCATAAATCGGCCCTTTTCAGTTCCACTAAAATTTCACCACAGCTAGCTCACACAATGACCCCTTTATGGTATCACTAAGTTTGGACTATTTTTACTGTGGAATTTTAAAAATATTGGGCCCCAAATGTCCCTCAAATTGCAAAAATAGTCACTTTCCAAAAATTTCACTTTGGGATAAAAAAGAAATCTCCCATTGTTCCACTAAAATTTCACCACAGCTAGCTCACACAATGACCCATCTACAGTATCACTAAGATTGGACCATTTTTACTGTGGAATTTTAAAAATATTGGGACCCATATGTCCCTCGAATTGCATAAATAGGCCCTTTTCAGCAAATTCACTTAGGAATAAAAAAGAAATCTCTTATTGTTCCACTAAAATTTCACCACAGCTAGCTCACACAATGACCCCTCTACGGTATCATTAAGTTTGGACCATTTTTACTGTGGAATTTTAAAAATATTGGGCCCCAAATGTCCCTTGAATTTCATAAATCGGCCCTTTTCAGCAAATTCACTTAGGAATAAAAAAGAAATCTCTTATTGTTCCACTAAAATTTCACCACAGCTAGCTCACACAATGACCCTCTACGATATCACAAAGTTTGGAGACTTTTTACTGTGGAATTTTAAAAATATTGGGCCCCATATGTCCCTCGAATTGCATAAATAGGCCCTTTTCAGCATATTAACTTAGGAATAAAAAAGAAATCTCCCATTGTTCCACTACAATTTCACGACAGCTAGCTCACACAATGACCCCTCTATGGTATCACTAAGTTTGGACCATTTTTACCATGGAATTTTAAAAATATAGGGCCCCAAATGTCCATTGAATTTCATAAATCGGCCCTTTTCAGCAAATTCACTTAGGAATAAAAAAGAAATCTCCCATTGTTCCACTAAAATTTCACCACAGCAAGCTCACACAATGAACCCTCTACGGTATCACTAAGTTTGGACTATTTTTACTATGGAATTTTAAAAATATTGGGCCCCAAATGTCCCTCAAATTGCAAAAATAGTCACTTTCCAAAAATTTCACATTGGGATAAAAAAGAAATCTCCCATTGTTCCACTAAAATTTCACCACAGCTAGCTCACACAATGACCCCTCTACGGTATCACTAAGTTTGGACTATTTTTACTGTGGAATTTTAAAAATATTGGGCCCCAAATGTCCCTCAAATTGCAAAAATAGTCATTTTCAAAACATTTCACTTTGGGATAAAAAAAAATATCTCCCATTGTTCCACTAAAATTTCACCACAGCTAGCTCACACAATGACCCCTCTACGGTATCACTAAGTTTGGACCATTTTCACTGTGGAATTTTAAAAATATTGGGCCCCAAATGTCCCTTGAATTTCATAAATCGGCCCTTTTCAGCAAATTCACTTAGGAATAAAAAAGAAATCTCCCATTGTTCCACTAAAGTTTCACCACAGCTAGCTCATACAATGACTCCTCTACGATATCACACATTTTGGAGAGTTTTTACTGTGGAATTTTAAAAATATAGGGCCCCAAATGTGCATTGAATTTCATAAATCGGCCCTTTTCAGCAAATTCACTTAGGAATAAAATAGAAATCTCCCATTGTTCCACTAAAATTTCACGACAGCTAGCTCACACAATGACCCCTTTACGTTATCACTAAGTTTGGACTATTTTTACTGTGGAATTTTAAAAATATTGGGCCCCAAATGTCCCTCAAATTGCAAAAGTAGTCACTTTCCAAAAATTTCACTTTGGGATAAAAAAGAAATCTCCCATTGTTCCACTAAAATTTCACCACAGCTAGCTCACAAAATGACCCCTCTATGATATCAAAAAGTTTGGAGACTTTTTACTGTGGAATTTTAAAAATATTGGGACCCATATGTCCCTCGAATTGCATAAATAGGCCCTTTTCAGCAAATTCACTTAGGAATAAAAAAGAAATCTCCCATTGTTCCACTAAAATTTCACTACAGCTAGCTCACACAATGACCCCTCTACGGTATCACTAAGTTTGGGGTATTTTTACTGTGGAATTTTAAAAATATTGGGCCCCAAATGTCCCTCAAATTGCAAAAGTAGTCACTTTCCAAAAATTTCACTTTGGGATAAAAAAGAAATCTCCCATTGTTCCATTAAAATTTCACCACAGCTAGCTCACACAATGACCCCTCTAAGGTATCACTAAGTTTGTACCATTTTTACTGTGGAATTTTAAAAATATTGGGCCCCAAATGTCCCTTGAATTTCATAAATCGGCCCTTTTCAGCAAATTCACTTAGGAATAAAAATTAAATCTCCCATTGTTCCACTAAAATTTCACCACAGCTAGCTCACACTATGACCCCTCTATGATATCACAAAGCTTGGAGACTTTTTACTGTGGAATTTTAAAAATATTGGGCCCGAAATGTCCCTCAAATTGCAAAAATAGTCACTTTCCAAAAATTTCACTTTGGGATAAAAAAGAAATCTCCCATTGTTCCACTAAAATTTCACCACAGCTAGCTCACACAATGACCCCTCTACAGTATCACTAAGTTTGGACCATTTTTACTGTGGAATTTTTAAAATATTGGGCCCCAAATGTCCCTTGAATTTCATAAATCGGCCCTTTTCAGCAAATTCACTTAGGAATAAAAATAAGAAATCTCCCATTGTTCCACTAAAATTTCACCACAGCTAGCTCACACAATGACCCCTCTACGATATCACGCATTTTGGAGAGTTTTTACTGTGGAATTTTAAAAATATAGGGCCCCAAATGTGCCTTGAATTTCATAAATCGGCCCTTTTCAGCAAATTCACTTAGGAATAAAAAAGAAATCTCCCATTGTTCCACTAAAATTTCACTACAGCTAGCTCACACAATGACCCCTCTACGGTATCACTAAGTTTTGGGTATTTTTACTGTGGAATTTTAAAAATATTGGGCCCCAAATGTCCCTCAAATTGCAAAAGTAGTCACTTTCCAAAAATTTCACTTTGGGATAAAAAAGAAATCTCCCATTGTTCCATTAAAATTTCACCACAGCTAGCTCACACAATGACCCCTCTAAGGTATCACTAAGTTTGTACCATTTTTACTGTGGAATTTTAAAAATATTGGGCCCCAAATGTCCCTTGAATTTCATAAATCGGCCCTTTTCAGCAAATTCACTTAGGAATAAAAATTAAATCTCCCATTGTTCCACTAAAATTTCACCACAGCTAGCTCACACTATGACCCCTCTATGATATCACAAAGTTTGGAGACTTTTTACTGTGGAATTTTAAAAATATTGGGCCCCAAATAACCGTCAAATTGCAAAAATAGTCACTTTCCAAAAATTTCACTTTGGGATAAAAAATAAATCTCCCATTGTTCCACTAAATTTTCAACACAGCTAGCTCACACAATGACCCCTCTAAGGTATCACTAAATTTGGACCATTTTTACTGTGGAATTTTAAAAATATTGGGCCCCAAATGTCCCTTGAATTTCATAAATCGGCCCTTTTCAGCAAATTCACTTAGGAATAAAAAAGAAATCTCCCATTGTTCCACTAAACTTTCACCACAACTAGCTCACACAATGACCCCTCTACGGTATCACTGAGTTTGGACCATTTTAACTGTGGAATTTTAAAAATATTGGGCCCAAATGTCCCTTGAATTTCATAAATCGGCCCTTTTCAGCAAATTCACTTAGGAATAAAAAAGAAATCTCCCATTGTTCCACTAAAATTTCACAACAGCTAGCTCACACAATGACCCCTCTACGATATCACACATTTTGGAGAGTTTTTACTGTGGAATTTTAAAAATATAGGGCCCCAAATGTGCCTTGAATTTCATAAACCGGCCCTTTTCAGCAAATTCACTTAGGAATAAAAAAGAAATCTCCCATTGTTCCACTAAAATTTCACCACAGCTAGCTCACACAATGATCCCTCTACGGTATCACTAAGTTTGGACTATTTTTACTGTGGAATTTTAAAAATATTGGGCCCCAAATGTCCCTCAAATTGCAAAAATAGTCACTTTCCAAAAATTTCACTTCGGTATAAAAAAGAAATCTCCCATTGTTCCACTAAAATTTCACCACAGCTAGCTCACACAATCACCCCTCTAAGGTATCAATATCTTTGGAGACTTTTTACTTTGGAATTTTAAAAATATAGGGCCCCAAATGTGCCTTGAATTTCATAAATCGGCCCTTTTCAGCAAATTCACTTAGGAGCTAGCAGCTAGCTCACACTTAGGAGCAGCTAGCTCACAAATTTTAGTGGAACAATGGGAGATTTCTTTTTTATTCTTAAGTGAATTTGCTGAAAAGGGCCGATTTATGAAATTCAAGGGACGTTTGGGGCCCAATATTTTTAAAATTCCACAGTAAAAACGGTCCAAACTTACGCCTAGATTTAGAGTTTTGTCGGTAACGACCCGCGTAGCTAACGCATGCTTTTTTTCCCCTGCACCTTTTAAATACCGCTGGTATTTAGAGTTCACATAATGGCAGGGTTTTCAGTGCGTTAGGCTCCAAAAAGGGAGCGTAGAGCATAATTTAACGCCACTGCAACTCTAGATACCAGCGGTGCTTATGGACGCGGCCAGCTTCAAAAACGTGCTCGTGCACGATTCCCCCATAGGAAACAATGGGGCTGTTTGAGCTGAAAAAAAACCTAACACCTGCAAAAAAGCCGCGTTCAGCTCTTAACGCAGCCCCATTATTTCCTATGGGGAAACACTTCCTACGTCTGCACCTAACACTCTAACATGTACCCCGAGTCTAAACACCCCTAACCTTACACTTATTAACCCCTAATCTGCCGCCCCCGCTATCGCTGACACCTGCATATTTTTTTAACCCCTAATCTGCCGCTCCGAAAACCGCCGCTACCTACATTATCCCTGTGTATCCCCTAATCTGCTGCCCCTATCACCGCCGACCCCTATATTATATTTATTAACCCCTAATCTGCCCCCCACAACGTCGCCTCCACCTGCCTACACTTATTAACCCCTAATCCGCCTCACTCCTGCCTCAATAACCCTATAATAAATAGTATTAACCCCTAATCTGCCCTCCCTAACATCGCCGACACCTAACTTCAAGTATTAACCCCTAATCTGCCGATCGGAGCTCACCGCTACTCTAATAAAATTTTTAACCCCTAAAGCTAAGTCTAACCCTAACACTAACACCCCCCTAAATTAAATATAATTTAAATCTAACAAAAATAAATTAACTCTTATTAAATAAATTATTCCTATTTAAATCTAAATACTTACCTGTAAAATAAACCCTAATACAGCTATAATATAAATTATAATTATATTGTAGCTATTTTAGGATTAATATTTATTTTACAGGCAACTTTGTATTTATTTTAACCAGGTACAATAGCTATTAAATAGTTAAGAACTATTTAATAGCTACCTAGTTAAAATAATTACAAAATTACCGGTAAAATAAATCCTAACCTAAGTTACAATTAAACCTAACACTACACTAGCAATAAATTAATTAAATACAATACCTACAAATAACTACAATTAAATAAACTAACTAAAGTACAAAAAATAAAAAAGAACTAAGTTACAAAAAATAAAAAAATATTTACAAACATTAGAAAAATATTACAACAATTTTAAACTAATTACACCTACTCTAAGCCTCCTAATAAAATAAAGACCCCCAAAATAAAAAAATGCCCTACCCTATTCTAAATTAAATAAGTTTAAAGCTCTTTTACCTTACCAGCTCTGAAAAGGGCCCTTTGCGGGGCATGCCCCAAAGAATTCAGCTCTTTTGCCTGTAAAAAAAAACATACAATACCCCCCCCAACATTACAACCCACCACCCACATACCCCTAATCTAACCCAAACCCCCCTTAAATAAACCTAACACTAAGCCCCTGAAGATCTCCCTACCTTGTCTTCACCTCACCGGGTCCCGATCTGTCCAGAAGAGCCTCCGATGTCTTGATCTAAGCCCAAGCGGGGGGCTGAAGAGTGACGCCCATCCTCGGGCTGAAGTCTGGATCCAATCGGCGGCTGAAGAACTCCATCATCGGGCTGAAGTCGGAAGTCCATCATCGGGATGAAGTCTTCTATCAAGCCGCATCTTCAATCTTCTTTCTTCCGGAGCGGAGCGAGCCATCTTCTTCCAAGCCGACGCGGAACATCCTCTTCAACCGACGCCTACTAGCCGAATGACGGTTCCTTTAAATGACGTCATCCAAGATGGCATCCCTCGAATTCCGATTGGCTGATAGGATTCTATCAGCCAATCGGAATTAAGGTAGGAATATTCTGATTGGCTGATGGAATCAGCCAATCAGAATCAAGGTCAATCCGATTGGCTGATCCGATCAGCCAATCAGATTGAGCTCGCATTCTATTGGCTTTTCCGATTCTGATAGAATCCTATCAGCCAATCGGAATTCGAGGGACGCCATCTTGGATGACGTCATTTAAAGGAACCGTCATTCGGCTAGTAGGCGTCGGTTGAAGAGGATGTTCCGCGTTGGCTTGGAAGAAGATGGCTCGCTCCGCTCCGGAAGAAAGAAGATTGAAGATGCGGCTTGATAGAAGACTTCATCCCGATGATGGACTTCCGACTTCAGCCCGATGATGGAGTTCTTCAGCCGCCGCTTGGATCCAGACTTCAGCCCGAGGATGGACGTCACTCTTCAGCCCCCCGCTTGGGCTTGGATCAAGACTTCGGACCCTCTTCTGGACAGATCGGGACCTGGTGAGGTGAAGACAAGGTAGGAAGATCTTCAGGGGCTTAGTGTTAGGTTTATTTAAGGGGGGTTTGGGTTAGATTAGGGGTATGTGGGTGGTGGGTTGTAATGTTGGGGGGGGGGAATTGTATGTTTTTTTTACAGGCAAAAGAGCTGAATTCTTTGGGGCATGCCCCACAAAGGGCCCTTTTCAGGGCTGGAAGGTAAAAGAGCTTTGTACTTTTTTATATTTTAGAATAGGGTAGGGCATTTTTTTTATTTTGGGGTCTTTGTTATTTTATTAGGGGGCTTAGAGTAGGTGTAATTAGTTTAAAATTGTAATATTTTTCTAATGTTTGTAAATATTTTTTTATTTTTTGTAACTTAATTCCTTTTTATTTTTTGTACTTTAGTTAGTTTATTTAATTGTAGTTATTTGTAGGTATTGTATTTAATTAATTTATTGCTAGTGTAGTGTTAGGTTTAATTGTAACTTAGGTTAGGATTTATTTTACCGGTAATTTTGTAATTATTTTAACTAGGTAGCTATTAAATAGTTCTTAACTATTTAATAGCTATTGTACCTGGTTAAAATAAATACAAAGTTGCCTGTAAAATAAATATTAATCCTAAAATAGCTACAATATAATTATAATTTATATTATAGCTATATTAGGGTTTATTTTACAGGTAAGTATTTAGATTTAAATAGGAATAATTTATTTAATAAGAGTTAATTTATTTTGTTAGATTTAAATTATATTTAACTTAGGGGGGTGTTAGTGTTAGGGTTAGACTTAGCTTTAGGGGTTAAAAAATGTATTAGAGTAGCGGTGAGCTCCGATCGGCAGATTAGGGGTTAATACTTGAAGTTAGGTGTCGGCGATGTTAGGGAGGGCAGATTAGGGGTTAATACTATTTATTATAGGGTTATTGAGGCGGGAGTGAGGCGGATTAGGGGTTAATAACTTTATTATAGTAGCGGTGCGGTCCGCTCGGCAGATTAGGGGTTAATAAGTGTAGGCAGGTGGAGGCGACGTTGTGGGGGGCAGATTAGGGGTTAATAAATATAATATAGGGGTCGGCGGTGATAGGGGCAGCAGATTAGGGGTACACAGGGATAATGTAGGTAGCGGCGGTTTACGGAGCGGCAGATTAGGGGTTAAAAAAAATATGCAGGTGTCAGCGATAGCGGGGGCGGCAGATTAGGGGTTAATAAGTGTAAGGTTAGGGGTGTTTAGACTCGGGGTACATGTTAGAGTGTTAGGTGCAGACGTAGGAAGTGTTTCCCCATAGGAAATAATGGGGCTGCGTTAAGAGCTGAACGCTGCTTTTTTGCAGGTGTTAGTTTTTTTTTCAGATCAAACAGCCCTATTGTTTCCTATGGGGGAATCGTGCACGAGCACGTTTTTGAAGCTGGCCGCGTCCATAAGCACCGCTGGTATCTAGAGTTGCAGTGGCGTTAAATTATGCTCTACGCTCCCTTTTTGGAGCCTAACGCACTGAAAACCCTGCCATTATGTGAACTCTAAATACCAGCGGTATTTAAAAGGTGCAGGGGAAAAAAAGCATGCGTTAGCTACGCGGGTCGTTACCGACAAAACTCTAAATCTAGGCGTAAGTTTGGACCGTTTTTACTGTGGAATTTTAAAAATATTGGGCCCCAAACGTCCCTTGAATTTCATAAATCGGCCCTTTTCAGCAAATTCACTTAGGAATAAAAATGAAATCTCCCATTGTTCCACTACAATTTGTGAGCTAGCTGCTCCTAAGTGTGAGCTAGCTGCTAGCTCCTAAGTGAATTTGCTGAAAAGGGCCGATTTATGAAATTCAAGGCCCATTTGGAGCACTATATTTTAAAAATTCCACAGTAAAAAGTCTCCAAACTTAGTGATACCTTAGAGGGGTGATTGTGTGAGCTAGCTGTGGTGAAATTTTAGTGGAACAATGGGAGATTTCTTTTTTATCCCAAAGTGAAATTTTTGGAAAGTGACTATTTTTGCAATTTGACGGACATTTGGGGCCCAATATTTTTAAAATTCCACAGTAAAAAGTCTCCAAACTTTGTGATATCGTAGAGGGTCATTGTGTGAGCTAGCTGTGGTGAAATTTTAGTGGAACAATGGGAGATTTCTTTTTTATTCCTAAGTGAATTTGCTGAAAAGGGCCTATTTATGCAATTCGAGGGACATATGGATCCCAATATTTTTAAAATTCCACAGTAAAAAGTCTCCAAACTTTGTGATATCATAGAGGGGTCATTGTGTGAGCTAGCTGTGGTGAAATTTTAGTGGAACAATGGGAGATTTCTTTTTTATTCCTAAGTGAATTTGCTGAAAAGGGCCGATTTATGAAATTCAAGGGACATTTGGGGCCCAATATTTTTAAAATTCCACAGTAAAAATGGTCAAAACTTAGTGATACCGTAGAGGGGTCATTGTGTGAGCTAGCTGTGGTGAAATTTTAGTGGAACAATGGGAGATTTATTTTTTATCTTAAATTGAAATTTTTGTAAAGTGACTATTTTTGCAATTTGACGGACATTTGGGGCCCAATATTTTTAAAATTCCACAGTAAAAAGTCTCCAAACTTTGTGATATCATAGAGGGTCATTGTGTGAGCTAGCTGTGGTGAAATTTTAGTGGAACAATGGGAGATTTCTATTTTATTCCTAAGTGAATTTGCTGAAAAGGGACGATTTATGAAATTCAATGCACATTTGGGGCCGTATATTTTTAAAATTCCACAGTAAAAACTCTCCAAAATGTGTGATATCATAGAGGAGTCATTGTGTGAGCTAGCTGTGGTGAAACTTTAGTGGAACAATGGGAGATTTCTTTTTTATTCCTAAGTGAATTTGCTGAAAAGGGCCGATTTATGAAATTCAAGGGACATTTGGGGCCCAATATTTTTAAAATTCCATAGTAAAAATAGTCCAAACTTAGTGATACCGTAGAGGGTTCATTGTGTGAGCTAGCTGTGGTGAAATTTTAGTGGAACAATGGGAGATTTCTTTTTTATTCCTAAGTGAATTTGCTGAAAAGGGCCGATTTATGAAATTCAAGGGACATTTGGGGCCCAATATTTTTAAAATTCCACAGTAAAAATGGTCCAAACTTAGTGATACTGTAGAGGGGTCATTGTGTGAGCTAGCTGTGGTGAAATTTTAGTGGAACAATGGGAGATTTCTTTTTTATTCCTAAGTGAATTTGCTGAAAAGGGCCTATTTATGCCATTCGAGGGACATATGGGTCCCAATATTTTTAAAATTCCACAGTAAAAAGTCTCCACACTTTGTGATATCGTAGAGGGGTCATTGTGTGAGCTAGCTGTGGTGAAATTTTAGTGGAACAATGGGAGATTTCTTTTTTATTCCTAAGTGACTTTGCTGAAAAGGGCCTATTTATGCAATTCGAGTGACATATGGGTCCCAATATTTTTAAAATTCCACAGTAAAAAGTCTCCAAACTTTGTGATATCATAGAGGGGTCATTGTGTGAGCTAGCTGTAGTGAAATTTTAGTGGAACAATGGGAGATTTCTTTTTTATTCCTAAGTGAATTTGCTGAAAAGGGCCGATTTATGAAATTCAAGGGACATTTGGGGCCCAATATTTTTAAAATTCCACAGTAAAAATGGTCCAAACTTAGTGATACCGTAGAGGGGTCATTGTGTGAGCTAGCTGTGGTGAAATTTTAGTGGAACAATGGGAGATTTATTTTTTATCCCAAAGTGAAATTTTTGGAAAGTGACTATTTTTGAAATTTGAGGGACATTTGGGGCCCAATATTTTTAAAATTCCACAGTAAAAATAGTCCAAACTTAGTGATACCGTAGAGGGGTCATTGTGTGAGCTAGCTGTGCTGAAATTTTAGTGGAACAATGGGAGATTTCTTTTTTATTCGTAAGTTAATTTGCTGAAAAGGGCCTATTTATGCAATTCGAGGGACATATGGGTCCCAATATTTTTAAAATTCCACAGTAAAAAGTCTCCAAACTTTGTGATATCATAGAGGGCTCATTGTGTGAGCTAGCTGTGGTGAAATTTTAGTGGAACAATGGGAGATTTCATTTTTTTTCTTAAGTGAATTTGCTGAAAAGGGCCGATTTATGAAATTCAAGGGACATTTGGGGCTCAATATTTTTAAAATCCCACAGTAAAAATGGTCCAAACTTAGTGATACTGTAGAGGGGTCATTGTGTGAGCTAGCTGTGGTGAAATTTTAGTGGAACAATGGGAGATTTCTTTTTTATTCCTAAGTGAATTTGCTGAAAAGGGCCTATTTATGCAATTCGAGGGACATATGGGTCCCAATATTTTTAAAATTCCACAGTAAAAAGTCTCCAAACTTTGTGATATCGTAGAGGGGTCATTGTGTGAGCTAGCTGTCGTGAAATTTTAGTTGAACAATGGGAGATTTCTTTTTTATTCCTAAGTGAATTTGCTGAAAAGGGCCTATTTATGCAATTCGAGGGACATATGGGTCCCAATATTTTTAAAATTCCACTGTAAAAAGTCTCCAAACTTTGTGATATCGTAGAGGGGTCATTGTGTGAGCTAGCTGTGGTGAAATTTTAGTGGAACAATGGGAGATTTCTTTTTTATTCCTAAGTGAATTTGCTGAAAAGGGCCGATTTATGAAATTCAAGGCACATTTGGGGCCCTATATTTTTAAAATTCCACAGTAAAAACTCTCCAAAATGTGTGATATCGTAGAGGGGTCATTGTGTGAGCTAGCTGTGGTGAAACTTTAGTGGAACAATGGGAGATTTCTTTTTTATTCCTAAGTGAATTTGCTGAAAAGGGCCGATTTATGAAATTCAAGGCACATTTGGGGCCCTATATTTTTAAAATTCCACAGTAAAAACTCTCCAAAATGTGTGATACCGTAGAGGGGTCATTGTGTGAGCTAGCTGTGGTGAAACTTTAGTGGAACAATGGGAGATTTCTTTTTTATTCCTAAGTGAATTTGCTGAAAAGGGCCGATTTATGAAATTCAAGGGACATTTGGGGCCCAATATTTTTAAAATTCCACAGTAAAAATGGTCCAAACTTAGTGATACCGTAGAGGGGTCATTGTGTGAGCTAGCTGTGGTGAAATTTTAGTGGAACAATGGGAGATTTATTTTTTATCCCAAAGTGAAATTTTTGGAAAGTGACTATTTTTGCAATTTGAGGGACATTTGGGGCCCAATATTTTTAAAATTCCACAGTAAAAATAGTCGAAACTTAGTGATACCGTAGAGGGGTCATTGTGTGAGCTAGCTGTGGTGAAATTTTAGTGGAACAATGGGAGATTTCTTTTTTATCCCAAAGTGAAATTTTTGGAAAGTGACTATTTTTGCAATTTGAGGGACATTTTGGGCCCAATATTTTTAAAATTCCACAGTAAAAATAGTCCAAACTTAGTGATACCGTAGAGGGGTCATTGTGTGAGCTAGCTGTGGTGAAATTTTAGTGGAACAGTGGGAGATTTATTTTTTATTCCTAAGTTAATTTGCTGAAAAGGGCCTATTTATGCAATTCGAGGGACATATGGGGCCCAATATTTTTAAAATTCCACAGTAAAAAGTCTCCAAACTTTGTGATATCGTAGAGGGTCATTGTGTGAGCTAGCTGTGGTGAAATTTTAGTGGAACAATGGGAGATTTCTTTTTTATTCCTAAGTGAATTTGCTGAAAAGGGCCGATTTATGAAATTCAAGGGACATTTGGGGCCCAATATTTTTAAAATTCCACAGTAAAAATGGTCCAAACTTTGTGATACCGTAGAGGGGACATTGTGTGAGCTAGCTGTGGTGAAATTTTAGTGGAACAATGGGAGATTTCTTTTTTATCCCGAAATGAATTTGCTGAAAAGGGACTATTTATGCAATTCGAGGGACATATGGGTCCCAATATTTTTAAAATTCCACAGTAAAAAGTCTCCAAACTTTGTGATATCATAGAGGGCTCATTGTGTGAGCTAGCTGTGGTGAAATTTTAGTGGAACAATGGGAGATTTCATTTTTTTTCTTAAGTGAATTTGCTGAAAAGGGCCGATTTATGAAATTCAAGGGACATTTGGGGCTCAATATTTTTAAAATTCCACAGTAAAAATGGTCCAAACTTAGTGATACTGTAGAGGGGTCATTGTGTGAGCTAGCTGTGGTGAAATTTTAGTGGAACAATGGGAGATTTCTTTTTTATTCCTAAGTGAATTTGCTGAAAAGGGCCTATTTATGCAATTCGAGGGACATATGGGTCCCAATATTTTTAAAATTCCACAGTAAAAAGTCTCCAAACTTTGTGATATCGTAGAGGGGTCATTGTGTGAGCTAGCTGTCGTGAAATTTTAGTTGAACAATGGGAGATTTCTTTTTTATTCCTAAGTGAATTTGCTGAAAAGGGCCTATTTATGCAATTCGAGGGACATATGGGTCCCAATATTTTTAAAATTCCACTGTAAAAAGTCTCCAAACTTTGTGATATCGTAGAGGGGTCATTGTGTGAGCTAGCTGTGGTGAAATTTTAGTGGAACAATGGGAGATTTCTTTTTTATCCCAAAGTGAAATTTTTGGAAAGTGACTATTTTTGCAATTTGAGGGACATTTGGGGCCCAATACTTTTAAAATTCCACAGTAAAAAATAGTCCAGACTTAGTGATACCATAGAGGGGTCATTGTGTGAGCTAGCTGTGGTGAAATTTTAGTGGAACAATGGGAGATTTCTTTTTTATTCCTAAGTGAATTTGCTGAAAAGGGCCGATTTATGAAATTCAAGGCACATTTGGGGCCCTATATTTTTAAAATTCCACAGTAAAAACTCTCCAAAATGTGTGATACCGTAGAGGGGTCATTGTGTGAGCTAGCTGTGGTGAAACTTTAGTGGAACAATGGGAGATTTCTTTTTTATTCCTAAGTTAATTTGCTGAAAAGGGCCTATTTATGCAATTCGAGGGACATATGGGGCCCAATATTTTTAAAATTCCACAGTAAAAAGTCTCCAAACTTTGTGATATCGTAGAGGGTCATTGTGTGAGCTAGCTGTGGTGAAATTTTAGTGGAACAATGGGAGATTTCTTTTTTATTCCTAAGTGAATTTGCTGAAAAGGGCCGATTTATGAAATTCAAGGGACATTTGGGGCCCAATATTTTTAAAATTCCACAGTAAAAATGGTCCAAACTTTGTGATACCGTAGAGGGGACATTGTGTGAGCTAGCTGTGGTGAAATTTTAGTGGAACAATGGGAGATTTCTTTTTTATCCCAATGTGAAATTTTTGGAAAGTGACAATTTTTGCAATTTGAGGGACATTTGGGGCCCAATATTTTTAAAATTCCACAGTAAAAATAGTCCAAACTTAGTGATACTGTAGAGGGTTCATTGTGTGAGCTAGCTGTGGTGAAATTTTAGTGGAACAATGGGAGATTTCTTTTTTATTCCTAAGTGAATTTGCTGAAAAGGGCCGATTTATGAAATTCAAGGGACATTTGGGGCCCTATATTTTTAAAATTCCACAGTAAAAATGGTCCAAACTTAGTGATACCATAGAGGGGTCATTGTGTGAGCTAGCTGTGGTGAAATTTTAGTGGAACAATGGGAGATTTCTTTTTTATCCCAAAGTGAGATTTTTGGAAACTGACTATTTTTGCAATTTGAGGGACATTTGGGGCCCAATATTTTTAAAATTCCACAGTAAAAATGGTCCAAACTTAGTGATACCGTAGAGGGGTCATTGTGTGAGCTAACTGTGGTGAAATTTTAGTGGAACAATGGGAGATTTCTTTTTTATCCCAATGTGAAATTTTTGGAAAGTGACAATTTTTGCAATTTGAGGGACATTTGGGGCCCAATATTTTTAAAATTCCACAGTAAAAATAGTCCAAACTTAGTGATACTGTAGAGGGTTCATTGTGTGAGCTAGCTGTGGTGAAATTTTAGTGGAACAATGGGAGATTTCTTTTTTATTCCTAAGTGAATTTGCTGAAAAGGGCCGATTTATGAAATTCAAGGGACATTTGGGGCCCTATATTTTTAAAATTCCACAGTAAAAATGGTCCAAACTTAGTGATACCATAGAGGGGTCATTGTGTGAGCTAGCTGTGGTGAAATTTTAGTGGAACAATGGGAGATTTCTTTTTTATTCCTAAGTGAATTTGCTGAAAAGGGCCTATTTATGCCATTCGAGGGACATATGGGTCCCAATATTTTTAAAATTCCACAGTAAAAAGTCTCCACACTTTGTGATATCGTAGAGGGGTCATTGTGTGAGCTAGCTGTGGTGAAATTTTAGTGGAACAATGGGAGATTTCTTTTTTATTCCTAAGTGACTTTGCTGAAAAGGGCCTATTTATGCAATTCGAGTGACATATGGGTCCCAATATTTTTAAAATTCCACAGTAAAAAGTCTCCAAACTTTGTGATATCATAGAGGGGTCATTGTGTGAGCTAGCTGTAGTGAAATTTTAGTGGAACAATGGGAGATTTCTTTTTTATTCCTAAGTGAATTTGCTGAAAAGGGCCGATTTATGAAATTCAAGGGACATTTGGGGCCAATATTTTTAAAATTCCACAGTAAAAATGGTCCAAACTTAGTGATACCGTAGAGGGGTCATTGTGTGAGCTAGCTGTGGTGAAATTTTAGTGGAACAATGGGAGATTTATTTTTTATCCCAAAGTGAAATTTTTGGAAAGTGACTATTTTTGAAATTTGAGGGACATTTGGGGCCCAATATTTTTAAAATTCCACAGTAAAAATAGTCCAAACTTAGTGATACCGTAGAGGGGTCATTGTGTGAGCTAGCTGTGCTGAAATTTTAGTGGAACAATGGGAGATTTCTTTTTTATTCGTAAGTTAATTTGCTGAAAAGGGCCTATTTATGCAATTCGAGGGACATATGGGGCCCAATATTTTTAAAATTCCACAGTAAAAAGTCTCCAAACTTTGTGATATCGTAGAGGGTCATTGTGTGAGCTAGCTGTGGTGAAATTTTAGTGGAACAATGGGAGATTTCTTTTTTATTCCTAAGTGAATTTGCTGAAAAGGGCCGATTTATGAAATTCAAGGGACATTTGGGGCCCAATATTTTTAAAATTCCACAGTAAAAATGGTCCAAACTTTGTGATACCGTAGAGGGGACATTGTGTGAGCTAGCTGTGGTGAAATTTTAGTGGAACAATGGGAGATTTCTTTTTTATCCCTAAATGAATTTGCTGAAAAGGGACTATTTATGCAATTCGAGGGACATATGGGTCCCAATATTTTTAAAATTCCACAGTAAAAAGTCTCCAAACTTTGTGATATCATAGAGGGCTCATTGTGTGAGCTAGCTGTGGTGAAATTTTAGTGGAACAATGGGAGATTTCATTTTTTTTCTTAAGTGAATTTGCTGAAAAGGGCCGATTTATGAAATTCAAGGGACATTTGGGGCTCAATATTTTTAAAATCCCACAGTAAAAATGGTCCAAACTTAGTGATACTGTAGAGGGGTCATTGTGTGAGCTAGCTGTGGTGAAATTTTAGTGGAACAATGGGAGATTTCTTTTTTATTCCTAAGTGAATTTGCTGAAAAGGGCCTATTTATGCAATTCGAGGGACATATGGGTCCCAATATTTTTAAAATTCCACAGTAAAAAGTCTCCAAACTTTGTGATATCGTAGAGGGGTCATTGTGTGAGCTAGCTGTCGTGAAATTTTAGTTGAACAATGGGAGATTTCTTTTTTATTCCTAAGTGAATTTGCTGAAAAGGGCCTATTTATGCAATTCGAGGGACATATGGGTCCCAATATTTTTAAAATTCCACTGTAAAAAGTCTCCAAACTTTGTGATATCGTAGAGGGGTCATTGTGTGAGCTAGCTGTGGTGAAATTTTAGTGGAACAATGGGAGATTTCTTTTTTATCCCAAAGTGAAATTTTTGGAAAGTGACTATTTTTGCAATTTGAGGGACATTTGGGGCCCAATATTTTTAAAATTCCACAGTAAAAAATAGTCCAGACTTAGTGATACCATAGAGGGGTCATTGTGTGAGCTAGCTGTGGTGAAATTTTAGTGGAACAATGGGAGATTTCTTTTTTATTCCTAAGTGAATTTGCTGAAAAGGGCCGATTTATGAAATTCAAGGCACATTTGGGGCCCTATATTTTTAAAATTCCACAGTAAAAACTCTCCAAAATGTGTGATATCGTAGAGGGGTCATTGTGTGAGCTAGCTGTGGTGAAACTTTAGTGGAACAATGGGAGATTTCTTTTTTATTCCTAAGTGAATTTGCTGAAAAGGGCCGATTTATGAAATTCAAGGCACATTTGGGGCCCTATATTTTTAAAATTCCACAGTAAAAACTCTCCAAAATGTGTGATACCGTAGAGGGGTCATTGTGTGAGCTAGCTGTGGTGAAACTTTAGTGGAACAATGGGAGATTTCTTTTTTATTCCTAAGTGAATTTGCTGAAAAGGGCCGATTTATGAAATTCAAGGGACATTTGGGGCCCAATATTTTTAAAATTCCACAGTAAAAATGGTCCAAACTTAGTGATACCGTAGAGGGGTCATTGTGTGAGCTAGCTGTGGTGAAATTTTAGTGGAACAATGGGAGATTTATTTTTTATCCCAAAGTGAAATTTTTGGAAAGTGACTATTTTTGCAATTTGAGGGACATTTGGGGCCCAATATTTTTAAAATTCCACAGTAAAAATAGTCGAAACTTAGTGATACCGTAGAGGGGTCATTGTGTGAGCTAGCTGTGGTGAAATTTTAGTGGAACAATGGGAGATTTCTTTTTTATCCCAAAGTGAAATTTTTGGAAAGTGACTATTTTTGCAATTTGAGGGACATTTTGGGCCCAATATTTTTAAAATTCCACAGTAAAAATAGTCCAAACTTAGTGATACCGTAGAGGGGTCATTGTGTGAGCTAGCTGTGGTGAAATTTTAGTGGAACAGTGGGAGATTTATTTTTTATTCCTAAGTTAATTTGCTGAAAAGGGCCTATTTATGCAATTCGAGGGACATATGGGGCCCAATATTTTTAAAATTCCACAGTAAAAAGTCTCCAAACTTTGTGATATCGTAGAGGGTCATTGTGTGAGCTAGCTGTGGTGAAATTTTAGTGGAACAATGGGAGATTTCTTTTTTATTCCTAAGTGAATTTGCTGAAAAGGGCCGATTTATGAAATTCAAGGGACATTTGGGGCCCAATATTTTTAAAATTCCACAGTAAAAATGGTCCAAACTTTGTGATACCGTAGAGGGGACATTGTGTGAGCTAGCTGTGGTGAAATTTTAGTGGAACAATGGGAGATTTCTTTTTTATCCCTAAATGAATTTGCTGAAAAGGGACTATTTATGCAATTCGAGGGACATATGGGTCCCAATATTTTTAAAATTCCACAGTAAAAAGTCTCCAAACTTTGTGATATCATAGAGGGCTCATTGTGTGAGCTAGCTGTGGTGAAATTTTAGTGGAACAATGGGAGATTTCATTTTTTTTCTTAAGTGAATTTGCTGAAAAGGGCCGATTTATGAAATTCAAGGGACATTTGGGGCTCAATATTTTTAAAATTCCACAGTAAAAATGGTCCAAACTTAGTGATACTGTAGAGGGGTCATTGTGTGAGCTAGCTGTGGTGAAATTTTAGTGGAACAATGGGAGATTTCTTTTTTATTCCTAAGTGAATTTGCTGAAAAGGGCCTATTTATGCAATTCGAGGGACATATGGGTCCCAATATTTTTAAAATTCCACAGTAAAAAGTCTCCAAACTTTGTGATATCGTAGAGGGGTCATTGTGTGAGCTAGCTGTCGTGAAATTTTAGTTGAACAATGGGAGATTTCTTTTTTATTCCTAAGTGAATTTGCTGAAAAGGGCCTATTTATGCAATTCGAGGGACATATGGGTCCCAATATTTTTAAAATTCCACTGTAAAAAGTCTCCAAACTTTGTGATATCGTAGAGGGGTCATTGTGTGAGCTAGCTGTGGTGAAATTTTAGTGGAACAATGGGAGATTTCTTTTTTATCCCAAAGTGAAATTTTTGGAAAGTGACTATTTTTGCAATTTGAGGGACATTTGGGGCCCAATACTTTTAAAATTCCACAGTAAAAAATAGTCCAGACTTAGTGATACCATAGAGGGGTCATTGTGTGAGCTAGCTGTGGTGAAATTTTAGTGGAACAATGGGAGATTTCTTTTTTATTCCTAAGTGAATTTGCTGAAAAGGGCCGATTTATGAAATTCAAGGCACATTTGGGGCCCTATATTTTTAAAATTCCACAGTAAAAACTCTCCAAAATGTGTGATATCGTAGAGGGGTCATTGTGTGAGCTAGCTGTGGTGAAACTTTAGTGGAACAATGGGAGATTTCTTTTTTATTCCTAAGTGAATTTGCTGAAAAGGGCCGATTTATGGAATTCAAGGCACATTTGGGGCCCTATATTTTTAAAATTCCACAGTAAAAACTCTCCAAAATGTGTGATACCGTAGAGGGGTCATTGTGTGAGCTAGCTGTGGTGAAACTTTAGTGGAACAATGGGAGATTTCTTTTTTATTCCTAAGTGAATTTGCTGAAAAGGGCCGATTTATGAAATTCAAGGGACATTTGGGGCCCAATATTTTTAAAATTCCACAGTAAAAATGGTCCAAACTTAGTGATACCGTAGAGGGGTCATTGTGTGAGCTAGCTGTGGTGAAATTTTAGTGGAACAATGGGAGATTTATTTTTTTATCCCAAAGTGAAATTTTTGGAAAGTGACTATTTTTGCAATTTGAGGGACATTTGGGGCCCAATATTTTTAAAATTCCACAGTAAAAATAGTCGAAACTTAGTGATACCGTAGAGGGGTCATTGTGTGAGCTAGCTGTGGTGAAATTTTAGTGGAACAATGGGAGATTTCTTTTTTATCCCAAAGTGAAATTTTTGGAAAGTGACTATTTTTGCAATTTGAGGGACATTTTGGGCCCAATATTTTTAAAATTCCACAGTAAAAATAGTCCAAACTTAGTGATACCGTAGAGGGGTCATTGTGTGAGCTAGCTGTGGTGAAATTTTAGTGGAACAGTGGGAGATTTATTTTTTATTCCTAAGTTAATTTGCTGAAAAGGGCCTATTTATGCAATTCGAGGGACATATGGGGCCCAATATTTTTAAAATTCCACAGTAAAAAGTCTCCAAACTTTGTGATATCGTAGAGGGTCATTGTGTGAGCTAGCTGTGGTGAAATTTTAGTGGAACAATGGGAGATTTCTTTTTTATTCCTAAGTGAATTTGCTGAAAAGGGCCGATTTATGAAATTCAAGGGACATTTGGGGCCCAATATTTTTAAAATTCCACAGTAAAAATGGTCCAAACTTTGTGATACCGTAGAGGGGACATTGTGTGAGCTAGCTGTGGTGAAATTTTAGTGGAACAATGGGAGATTTCTTTTTTATCCCTAAATGAATTTGCTGAAAAGGGACTATTTATGCAATTCGAGGGACATATGGGTCCCAATATTTTTAAAATTCCACAGTAAAAAGTCTCCAAACTTTGTGATATCATAGAGGGCTCATTGTGTGAGCTAGCTGTGGTGAAATTTTAGTGGAACAATGGGAGATTTCATTTTTTTTCTTAAGTGAATTTGCTGAAAAGGGCCGATTTATGAAATTCAAGGGACATTTGGGGCTCAATATTTTTAAAATTCCACAGTAAAAATGGTCCAAACTTAGTGATACTGTAGAGGGGTCATTGTGTGAGCTAGCTGTGGTGAAATTTTAGTGGAACAATGGGAGATTTCTTTTTTATTCCTAAGTGAATTTGCTGAAAAGGGCCTATTTATGCAATTCGAGGGACATATGGGTCCCAATATTTTTAAAATTCCACAGTAAAAAGTCTCCAAACTTTGTGATATCGTAGAGGGGTCATTGTGTGAGCTAGCTGTCGTGAAATTTTAGTTGAACAATGGGAGATTTCTTTTTTATTCCTAAGTGAATTTGCTGAAAAGGGCCGATTTATGAAATTCAAGGGACATTTGGGGCCCAATATTTTTAAAATTCCACAGTAAAAATGGTCCAAACTTAGTGATACCGTAGAGGGGTCATTGTGTGAGCTAGCTGTGGTGAAATTTTAGTGGAACAATGGGAGATTTATTTTTTATCCCAAAGTGAAATTTTTGGAAAGTGACTATTTTTGCAATTTGAGGGACATTTTGGGCCCAATATTTTTAAAATTCCACAGTAAAAATAGTCCAAACTTAGTGATACCGTAGAGGGGTCATTGTGTGAGCTAGCTGTGGTGAAATTTTAGTGGAACAGTGGGAGATTTATTTTTTATTCCTAAGTTAATTTGCTGAAAAGGGCCTATTTATGCAATTCGAGGGACATATGGGGCCCAATATTTTTAAAATTCCACAGTAAAAAGTCTCCAAACTTTGTGATATCGTAGAGGGTCATTGTGTGAGCTAGCTGTGGTGAAATTTTAGTGGAACAATGGGAGATTTCTTTTTTATTCCTAAGTGAATTTGCTGAAAAGGGCCGATTTATGAAATTCAAGGGACATTTGGGGCCCAATATTTTTAAAATTCCACAGTAAAAATGGTCCAAACTTTGTGATACCGTAGAGGGGACATTGTGTGAGCTAGCTGTGGTGAAATTTTAGTGGAACAATGGGAGATTTCTTTTTTATCCCTAAATGAATTTGCTGAAAAGGGACTATTTATGCAATTCGAGGGACATATGGGTCCCAATATTTTTAAAATTCCACAGTAAAAAGTCTCCAAACTTTGTGATATCATAGAGGGCTCATTGTGTGAGCTAGCTGTGGTGAAATTTTAGTGGAACAATGGGAGATTTCATTTTTTTTCTTAAGTGAATTTGCTGAAAAGGGCAGATTTATGAAATTCAAGGGACATTTGGGGCTCAATATTTTTAAAATTCCACAGTAAAAATGGTCCAAACTTAGTGATACTGTAGAGGGGTCATTGTGTGAGCTAGCTGTGGTGAAATTTTAGTGGAACAATGGGAGATTTCTTTTTTATTCCTAAGTGAATTTGCTGAAAAGGGCCTATTTATGCAATTCGAGGGACAAATGGGTCCCAATATTTTTAAAATTCCACAGTAAAAAGTCTCCAAACTTTGTGATATCGTAGAGGGGTCATTGTGTGAGCTAGCTGTCGTGAAATTTTAGTTGAACAATGGGAGATTTCTTTTTTATTCCTAAGTGAATTTGCTGAAAAGGGCCGATTTATGAAATTCAAGGGACATTTGGGGCCCAATATTTTTAAAATTCCACAGTAAAAATGGTCCAAACTTAGTGATACCGTAGAGGGGTCATTGTGTGAGCTAGCTGTGGTGAAATTTTAGTGGAACAATGGGAGATTTATTTTTTATCCCAAAGTGAAATGTTTGGAAAGTGACTATTTTTGCAATTTGAGGGACATTTGGGGCCCAATATTTTTAAAATTCCACAGTAAAAATAGTCCAAACTTAGTGATACCGTAGAGGGGTCATTGTGTGAGCTAGCTGTGGTGAAATTTTAGTGGAACAATGGGAGATTTCTTTTTTATTCCTAAGTGAATTTGCTGAAAAGGGCCAATTTATGCAATTTGAGCGACATTTGGGGCCCAATATTTTTAAAATTCCACAGTAAAAACTCTCCAAAATGTATGATATCGTAGAGGGGTCATTGTGTGAGCTAGCTATTGTGAAAATGTAGTGGCACAATGGGAGATTTTGCTTTTATCCCTAAGTGAAATTGCTTGAAAGTGATGATTTTTGCAATTTTAGGGAAGTTTGGGGCCCTATATTTTTAAAATTCCACACTAAAAAGTTTCCATACTTTGTGATATCTTAGTAGGGTCATTGTTTGAACTAGCTGTGGTGAAAATGTAGTGGCACAATGGGGAATTTTGTTTTTAACGCTTAGAGAAATGCTGGAATATGACTTTTTTTTACATTTGAGTGACATTTATAACAAAAATGCTTGTGGTATTCATTAAAACATTTATTATTAGCATATATGTATGGTACAGCCTTTCATAGTCTTAAGAAAGTACTAACAAATAAGTGTCTGATAGCTTGACTACTGTTTTAAACCTGTCTGATAGCTCCAAAACAGTGTCTGATAGCTTGACTTGGATTTTTAAACTGTCTGATAGCTTGACTCCAGTTGCATTTGTGCCTTTCAGCTCTAAACAAGTGCTGAAGATGGTGCGGCACGCCACTTTGGGCAATTTTCTGAGCAGGATTTATTCTTGTGAAAGTGCAACACATCTTAGTGTGTTGCACATTCACAAGAACAAGTCCAGCTCTGAAAATTGCTGAACGCACGCTTGCGCCAGCCATCTGGGGGACGTGTACTAATAAGATACATTTATATATAGAATATTTAGTGGACTGTGGTACCCATATTTTACGGTTCCTATTTTTTTCATTCTGCTAACGTTTTTGTACAGATTAGAACATTTACATCTGTCAAAGCACGCATATCTAAGAATTTGTATTTTTATCAAGTTTAAAAAACATGTTATGGTCTGATATTATAATACAACTTAATTTCTAATATTGTTCACTGGAAAAAATATGTATACAATATTAAATTGCAGTGTTTACAAGAAGGCGACATGACAGTTAATGAAGCATTTGCAAAGCTATAATTATTATTTTTTTTCGTTTTGTCTGCCATTTGTGGTATTAGCTCGGCTTGAGGTACCACTCTTTTTACGTGGTCAAAAAGTCAGAAAACAATCGCCTAGCATGAATGATTTCAGGAACTATAACCAAATATAACACGCATTGTCTAGAGATGTATTATTTGAACACCAGTCGACTTCAATCTAAAAATTAAAAAGCTTGCTGCTGACTAGATTAATCACGTGTCCTGTTCTCGTGTCCCCGGGCGGGAAACCTAAGTCACTAATTCCGTCAGGTGTGCCCGAAATGTCTGGCAAGTGGCAAGTGCTAGTCTCAGTAAAAGTTGAATGTCAGGTGCTCACTAGCAGTATTAGACATACACACGCCCCGGGAATCCTGATACAGTGAGAGGGCGGTGCGGCAATTTCAGCTGCTGACCCGCCCCAGTTGTGTAACCCAGACAAGGCGCATGGAGTGGACTAATTGAGGAATAGTGTAGCTATACGACAAACTAATTAACGTTTGTAATCATCATGCTCCAACATCATGTTCGTCACTAACTGAAGGGTTTGCGCACTCTAACAACTAATATCGTAAATCAATAAAACATAGTAATGCCCGTATTGTGAAACCATACTTTTATAAAGCTTGTATACGATAAAATCTGAAATTACACATGCAATACCCGTCATAATATAGCATCCTAACCTTAACGGTGCGTAAAAAAAAAACTGTACAACCCAGAATTGGGTACCTGGATCTCGTGGATGCGGCTGAATCCGTCCCTCCAGAAAAACTCAACCAGGTTTGTCACGGTACCCGGGCCCGGCATTTCCTTCAGGCTCTTTCCCAGGGCCGCTCTTTTCACGTTCCCCCGTCCCCTCCTCAACCCCTCTCCAGAACTCCCCCGGATAAGACTCCTCCTGTCCCCCAGCACTTGGCCCGCAGCCTGCAGTTCAGGGAGGCGGTGAAAACATCTTATCCAGATCCCTAAACCTGCCCCTACATCCAAAAACTGCCTGCCGGTTCCCCCCAACATCTTTCCTAACAGATCAATTCCCTTATAAAATTTCATTCTAAAAATAGGGCTAATAAACTTTCCTGCTACTAAGCACTTTCTCCCCTTTCTGTGTATTTAATATTTGTTACCAGATGCTGACTCCTACCAGCTCCTATCCCCTTGTAAACTTCACTGCTCCCTGGGCATCAGTTTACAGACCATTATTTTAGACTCCCTCCCCTAAAGGCTGGGAAAAGGGGTGGTGGTCACAGATGAGAGGTCTCGAATCTAATGTGTGTATACTAGAGAAGACTCCCTTAAACAGGACCTCTCAACACACACACCTCTTCAAAGTGGTATGTTCACTTATTTTTTTTAAAAAGTGCAGCCTTCGTTGCAAGCACTCGGCATTTCCAGCAATCTTGTTCTTCCTTATATCGGTAATAATTTGTAAAGGGTGATAGCATCTCTGAGTTTCAAATGGCATATCAGTTTCCCAGCTGTTATTTTAGTATTGTTGTCACAGAATACACTGCAATAACTGTATTGTTGCTCTACAGCAATTGTGGCGAATTATCTTTAAAATATTGTGTGATGTGCTTTGCTTGATGCGTTTTATTTGTTATAACCATGTAATTAAGGAATTACACTAGCCATAACAACTTTTTTTGTGTAAAATCTGATAAATGTAGCACCAAAAAAACACGTTTTTTTGCACATATTATAAACAATGTTTCCAATTCATAAGTAATTTGTATATGCTATTAACTTCCTAGTAAGTGCACTCTGGTGGTTGTCCACATCCAGGTCCCTTACACATCACATGCATTTTTTATATATATATATATATATATATATATATATATATATATATATATATATATATATATATATATATATATATATATATATATATATATATATATATATATATATCATACATACATGCATACATACATACAGGGGTCAAGTCCTTCAAAAAAAGTGTGGAACTCACAAAAGTCTTACGCCCGCCCTCACAATTAATATTTTTTTATACACACACACTGCATTTATATGTATATAATCTATATACTTTAGTTAATGAAAGCAAATTAAAACCAATGAAGGGTTAAATGGTTGCCTTTTGGCCTGAGACGACTGTCACAAGTTTCACTCAATTAAAAGGACAGTCAACGACAGAATTTTTATTGTTTAAAAAGATAGATAATCCCTTTATTATTTATTCCCCAGTTTTGCATAATCAACAGTTATATTAATACACTTTTTACCTCTGTGATTACTTTGTATCTAAGCCTCTGCAAACTGCCCTTATTTCAGTTCTTTTGACAAACTTGCATTTTAGCCAATCAGTGCTGGCTCCTAGGAAACTCCACGTGCCTGAGCACAATGTTAACTATATGAAACGCATGAACTAATGCCCTCTAGTGGGGGAAAAACTGTCAAAATACATTCAGATAAGAGGCGGCCTTCAAGTAGGGTTGCCACCCATCCCTTAAAATACAGAACACTTATAAGTTACACATACTGTAGGGTGTGCAGGGAGGAATATGAATAGTGCTGTCCAGAAACACAATACATATTCCTCCCTGCACACCCTGCAGCATGTGTAACTCATAAGTGTCTAGGAAAACATGACTGAGGTGGCAACCCTACCTTCAAGGTCTAAGAAATTAGCATATGAGCCTAGCTAGGTTTAGCTTTCACATGAAAGGTGTGTGAATGGTCAGTAGCAAGGGTTGAAGCCTTGACGTGGCGTTACTGCTCACATGGTTATCCATGTGCTAATTCAACCAGTGTGAGTGCCTGTAATGCTTGTGTGGGTAATGCAAAAGAGTGTTATATTTTTAAACATAAAATAAAATCATTTAGAATTAGGTTAGTCAATTAATGAGGTAGATAAAACTGTTTAATTGCATATATAACCCCTATACATTTAAAGTGTCTCAAGGTAGTCCTGTCTGCAGTTTAACAGCTGTAGCCACCTGGGAATTTAAGATACAGTATACAAGGTGCACAGTTTTGGAAAGTACACCCCTTGGCGCATCAAATGAGGGGCTGCATGTACTGATAGCACAAATTTGGAGTGCGTAAGGCATAAATGAACATGTCACTGTGCTTAGAAAAAAATATTTTCTAAGCAAAGTACCATATTCCATGAAATATTTGCGCACTCCACTTTTGTGCTAGAAGTACATATAGCCCTTCATTTGATGCGTCAGGGGGTGTACTTTCTACAAATGTGTAATATATGTACCCTAATTTAACTTCCCAGGTGGCTAGAGTTGTTTAAGTGGAGATACGGCAACCTTGAAAATCTTATTTAATATTGTCTTTAAACATTTAGGGGTGATGTCTGCAGTTTAACAGCTGTAGCCACCTGGGAATTTAAGATACAGTATACAAGGTACACAGTTTTGGAAAGTACACCTCTTGGCACATCAAATGAGAGGCCGCATGTATTGCTAGCACAAATTTGGAGTGTGTAAGATATAAATGAACATGCCGCTTTTTTTAATTTATTTTTTACAAGTGTGATATTCGCTTATTTGTTGCACACTTCAGATATGTGATACAAATACAAATAAGACCTCATTTGATGCAGCTGGGGATGTAGTTTCTAAAAATATATAGTTATATAGTTTATAGTATATTTGTTGTCATATCTTAATTTCCCAGGCAGCTAGAGCTGTTTAATTGGTGGCAACAATACATTCAATTTAAAGATGCTTTTTGTTAAAGTGAATGTAAATTTTGATGCTAAAGTGGCAGTTTTTTAAAAATTCAATTAAAAACAGGGGCACTTTAATTCATCAAAATTTACATTTCACTCCTGTTGTGAAAAAAAAAATTACCTTTTAAACTTGACAGCAGCTCCAGCTTCCTCCGGTCATCACAAGCAATTTCTGATGTCAGAAATGATGGATAGGTCATCCTCCAATCACGGCTTCCCCTCCCCCCCCCCCCCCGGGAATCAGTGTCTGATTCAACGCCGTGATTGGAGGAAGCCGGATTCCTCATTTTAGACCCAGGAAGAGGCTTTGCAACGGTTGGAGGAAGCTGGAGCTGCTGTCAAGATTAAAAGGTAAGTTTTTTCACAACAGGAGTGAAATGTACATTTTTATGAATTAAAGTGCCCCTGTTTTTTATTGAATTTTTAAAAACCGGGCACTTTAGCTTCAAAATTTACATTCACTTTAAGGTTTATCAAATTGACACGTCTGCAATAAAACAGTAGAAAAACACAGTGAAATGTTCTCAATTTCTGTTTATTTTAGACAGGTTACCTACTGCAAATGTATGGTATCCCAGAAGGGGAAACAAAAGGCGCGCTACACAAAAAGTTATAGGTTTAAAATGTCTGATATAAAAAAGCTGTATGCCATAAACATTCACATACGGATCTACCGTACTGGACTTCTGCACCCAGGCTTTAAAATTTATATTCGTAGGCGATAGACACAACTGATGTTGATAAATAGGGCTGCTCCTCTTGATCCCGGAGTGCGGGGCCAAAACTGCTTAGAAGACAAAAATAGAAAGAGGGCACCTCATAGCGTAATACAGTTTTTTCAGGTGGACGTATGCTGTTAGTTAATGCGCTTACCAAAATGTATGGCACTGTGCTGTGACCAGTGCAAATCCGCCTGCTAGCACTTAACAGTGGCTAGTACACTGGAAACAATTCACCTCACTGTGACCACCTCTCGGTTGGATTGCTGCACCGTTGCGGGGAATATCAGTTTGCTTTCTATGCCAATGAAAGCACTGGAACAAAGAATTAGAACAACTTCCGAATAAAATGTAAAATGCTTTATTCTATGACGCGTTTCTCAACCACATAACTGGTTGTTTCCTCAGATAAAAAGCGAATGAAAATGGTTACAATTGGTAACAATATATACACAATGTGTTTCATAAAAACGGAAGTTGTCACTAATGTTAAAACCAATGAATGAACAACAAAACAATTCAAACTTGCAAGCCGATACATATTCACAGCTGATGCATATAAAATCTTAAACATTCAAATCTGTGAGTAATCCCAAGGTGGCTATGTAGAAAACATAAAATAGTAGTTCTGTCAAATAGTTACAATTTATGAAATTGCACAAAGTTCCCAAACATTTATATCAAACTTAAATAATATAATTCATCAACTTTCAACTAATATTTGTGTCAGAGCTATCAAACTTTTAAGATCTGCATAATTTTTCATATATAAAAAATATAAAAAATACGGTATATTTATAGCCTTCAATTTCCTTATATGTACAGCACATATTGCCATACCTATCCCTCGCCTTGGAATCTAACACATAACATTTTCAAAAATAAAATAAAATAAAATTGCCCGACATGTTAAACCTCCATAATTGGTCAGATCTATCTGGACTATTGTTTGAATGTGCATATTAAATAATTTGTACATTAATGTGATTCCTAGGAGTACGTTTCTTCTACAAAACTTTCTAGCACATATATGTGGAAAAATATATATATAAAAATCATATATTAACACTCAATTATAAAATTCTCTAGTGGGAGCTAGCTCTGAATTACGTCAGTAATACCAGAGGTGAATGTATTGGTATTTGTATGCATATTGTTTTCACACTAGCAATCTAGTATGTAAAATGATAAGATGTTAAGAGCAAACTAACCATAAGAGACCGTAAGAGTCTTATCTTAACAAAGGGGATCTTATGTGTATAATGATCAAACGTTGAGAGCAAGCTAACCGTAAAAGACAATATTCCACTATGAGCTAGCTAACCAATCGCTCTAATTCTGTCCCCAAATGGGAGGGGAGGGATACATGTGATAAAAGTTTGAAAACATAAATTATTTCATATTCCGAATATCTCAGTAGAATAGTTAAAGGGAAATATGGGGACAAATATCAAAAATGAAAAAAGTAGATTAAATTCGTTGTGTATTTTTGTTACGATGTGTACCCATAATGATAAACATAAATCTATGATCTAGTGAGAAACCTAGATTTCAATAGTAAACCTATCAAAATAGTGAGTCATTTGTAATGGAAATGCATGTAATGGTGGATATGTATAAAATAGATAGATGAATCTAATCCAAAAAACTGCTTGTAATGTAGTGGGTGTTTGATGTAGATGTACTCAATTATACACCCAAAGAGTATAATATAGGAAAAATAAGGTTTTCAACCCAACATAAACCTAAAATATTGTTGAATTTGATATTGAACTTCTATCTACTTGTTCACTCTGTTGTAAATATTTGTGGTGTAATTTGGGAATAATTTGTATGGGATCTATCAAAAAATAATAATGATGGGGATATGTCAATTGAAGGCTGCCAAATCCAGATTGGCATTCAGCCCAAAAGGATGTAGGGTCTTCAATCGATAGATCCAATATGTCTCACGTTGTCTGAGCCTAATTAACCTGTTATAATCAGAATTTTTTGGAACATAATCAATAGGAATGTATTTGAAGATATAGGGGTTTCCGTCATGTTTAGTTAAACAATGATTGGGTATGCTATGTTTGATTTTATTATTTTTGCAATTTTTGCAATTCCGATGGTGCTCACCCCATCTGTTTCTCAGTTTCCTGGAGGTGCGGTCTACATACTGGAGGCCACATATACACTCCATAAGGTAAACTGTAAAAGATGATTCACAATTGAAGAAGACCGGAATTTGAAAGGATTCCCCTGTGACTGTAGAAAACTTTTTGTACCTGATTTTATAATTTTGCATAATTTTTATATGATTTTATAATTTTGCATTACATTACCTTCATATATATTAAGGACAGCACTCATCTATTACAACATTTAAGTAACATTTCCATTATATACAGAAATCTACTATGGATCACATGCGACGTCAGTTCGCTATATTCTAACATTTCACATGATTTGGGAGTAATGGCCGTTTCACACTTTCTTAAAAATGACATATATTTACCAAGTTCACAATGTTAATTTATTTTGGAAAGTATTTATTTCATCCTTCAACATAATTATTTTATATATCAAGACAAGTACTATTTGCAAACCAAAGGCACGGCCATGGGGACCAGGTTTGCCCCTAGTTTTGCCAATTTATTCATGGGGCTATTTGAAGAAATATATGTTTATTTGGCTGACTTTGGGGCAAACCTGGTCTTCTATGGTCGGTATATAGACAACCTGATTTTTCTTTGGGAAGGTGATAGGCCATCGGCAGACAGTTTTATTAATCATTTGAACAGCAATGATATGGGTATCAAGTTTACAGCAAACATTCAAACACAGAGTATAGAATATTTGGATCTCATATTAAGTTTGGATAACAATAGTATCACATCAAAGACCTTTTTCAAAGATGTGGACAGCAACAGTTTTTTGAATTTCAATAGCAACCATCACAAAGGTTGGATACATAATATTCCATACAGCCAATTCAGAAGGATTAGACGCAATTGTACTACAGACTACAATATATTTTTAGAACAGAGTCAAATTTTGTATGACAGATTCTTAGAAAAAGAGTATCCCCCTGCTTTGCTTGATAAAGCTCTGAATAGAGTGAAAAACTTGAACAGAGATGACATCGTACACAAAAAAAAGACCAAAAGCCCACAATCTGATTCTATTGCGAAAGACACTCTGTTTATCACACAGTATAATTCTGATTTTCACAAAATACAACATATACTTTACAAACATTGGTAAATAATACAAAGAGACCCCGTTTTAAGACATTTTAGTGAAGGATAGACCCAAAATTGTATACAGGAGAGCATCTACACTTAGAAATAAGCTAGCTCCCAGCAAAAAAGTCAAACACACACAATCCAAGAGTGCAAAACAGAATTTGACCAACCATAACAAAGGAATATTTGGTCTATATGGTATTTACAAATGTGGAAAAACAGGATGTGGTTCATGCAAAATTATAAAATCAGGTACAAAAAGTTTTAAATCTACAGTCACAGGGGAATTCTTTTAAATTCCGGTCTTCTTCAATTGTGAATCATCTTTTACAGTTTACCTTATGAAGTGTATATGTGGCCTCCAGTATGTAGGCCACACCTCCAGGAAACTGAGAACCAGATGGGATGAGCACCATCGGAATTGCAAAAATTGCAAAAAGAATAAAATCAAACATAGCATACCCAATCATTGTTTAACTAAACATAACGGAAACCCCTATATCTTCAAATACATTCCTATTGATTATGTTCCAAAAAACAGTGATAACTTTTACTAGAAGGATTTTTGCAAATACATGTATATTGCAAATATGTTTCTATTCAAAGATGTAATAAATCTATGTGCATTTACATTTTGACTGGAATGTCCCTTTAAGGTGCAAAAGTCCTATTTCGGCTGAGCGGAGCTAAATAACCCCTGAGCAAGCCACACAGAAATGTAAGTACCATGTGTTCCACACACTGCGGATTGATCACACAGCAGGACTGCTGACAGGCTTTCATTTAGTGCATTATAGGAAGTGTTACTGCCCATGACTAGAGGATCTCACTATCCCTCTAACCAGACTGTTTTCCAGCTCCCCCCCATCAGCCGCAGCAGTGTTTACTGAAGCATTTGTGTTCACTGTCCAGAGGGAACTTAGTTCCTCCTGCAAAAATAGTGCAGGAACTCCGTTCCCATGCTTTCCCGCTGGATTAGACCCCTGTATATATATATATATTTCTTTCATATAGGTGGCGAGAGTCCACGCATGGCGTATAATTACCCCACCCATCTCACTCATAACCCAGTTTAAACTTTGCCTTCTTTGGAGGTTGTTAAAGTATGATGTGCTTCAGTGTATATTGAAGTCCGCTTTCTCCCTCAGAGTTACAGTGTTTGTCAGAGGGAAGTATGGGGATTTATGCCTTAAAGACACCATGTTTCAACCTCTGGAAAGTCTTCTTGGGCCCGCTGTAAATTCGGTTGTAGTGATTCATCTTCTACCTCCCTTTACAGATCGACATACTCCTATTTTCTACCTCTGCTGATATGTTTCAGTACTGGTTGACTGTCTACTTTTAGTGGACCAGTGTCTGCAATTTCTATGGTAAGTATACTTTTTTTCTAAGACACTCTTAGTAATTTGGACACTTATATTAAATTAATACTAAACCCACATTTTTTTCTTTAATGATTCAGATAGAGCATGCAATTTTAAGCAACTTTCTAATTTACTCATATTACCAATTTTTCTTCATTCTCTTTCTATCTTTATTTAAAAAGCAGAAATGTAAAGCATAGGAGCTGGCCCATTTTTGGTTCAGAACCTGGGTTATGTTTGCTTATTGGTGGCTAAATGTCAACTACCAATAAGCAAGCACTAACCGAGGTGCTGAACCTAAAATGGGCTGACTCATAAGCTTTACATTCCTAGTTTTCAAATACAGATAGCAAGAGAATGAAGAAAAATTGGTAATAGGAGTAAATTAGAAAGTTGCTTAAAATTGCATGCTCTATCTGAATCATGAAAGAAAAACATTGGGTTCAGTATTTCTTTAAGTTTAAGCTTTATATGTTTATATATGCAGCCCAGGGACAGGCATGTTTTCTCCTTGCTAAATATTTTTGCTTTGGTTTTTAAGTATTATGCTTAGTTGGCCTTAAATTATGGGAGCTGTGTATTATACTGCTGAAGCCTCTTTTTTAAAAAAAAATATATTTTATTTTTCTTAGAAAAGAGTACTGCATTTTGCATAGGAGGTCTAGACTTACTTGTAAACACCTGGGATGTCACGCACGAGCGTGGCCGCCGTGTCGCATCTTTTATGACAACTCCCGATGACGTCATAGATGCACAATTTTTTTGTGCTTTTTTCCGCAATTAGTTTTGAGCACTTTTTGTCTTAAATAGATTCTCCCTGTTTTCTTTGCGCCCTCATTTCTAATATAGGGGCTTTAAGTACAGCTATCTTTTTAAACCGCTCTGTTATTTATGTTTTTAGAAAAATGTATTTATTTGCATTTATCTATTTAGCAAAGTTTTTCAATCCTCAAAGTTTTTAGCAAAAGGAGATTATTTACAATATTGTCATTTTTTTGTTGCATTATTTTACATTTGTTTTTATGCTATAATGGAACATCTTGATCCTGTCCCTAAAATCACCATAGGACCTGAGTCTACTGCACACCTTTCTACCAAAGCTAAGTGTGTTTTTTGCAAAACATCTGAAGTAGCATCTTCAGCAAATTTATGTGACTCATGTATTGTATTTTCATCACGTTCTTATGATGTCTCTATGGTTTGAAATGCTCCTACTGTTTCAGTTTCACAGATGGATGCAGATGGCGGACCCCCATCAATGAAGAAATGTATTGCTGCTTCAATTGAGAAGGCCCTGACTGTAAGCGTAAGAGATCAGCCCATGTTTTGCCTTCATCTAGTAAAGTATATACTGATCAGACTAATACTGACATATCTTCTCATGATGAGGATTCCTCTGATACTGAGGCCCCATCATCTGATACAGAACCAGACAAATCTTTTTTATTCAAAATTGAGCATATTTGTTCTATTATATGTCCAGAAGGTCACTTTATGTTCACAATAGACTTACAGGATGCTTATCGTCACATCCCTATTCATCCAAATCAATTTCAATTTCTGAGATTCTCTTTTCTAGAAAAGCATTATCAGTTTGTTTCTCTTCCGTTTGGCATAGAAACAGCTCCAAGATTATTTTCAAAGGTTCTCTGTGCCCTTCTATCTGCAATCAGAGAGCAGGGTATTGCTGTGTTTCCTTATTTGGACAATATCTTGGTACTAGATCAATCTTTTCATTTTGCAGAATCTCACACAAAACAAATATTCTAATTTCTTCAAAGACATGGTTGGAGGATTTTTTCTTGATTCCTCAGACAAAGGTCACCTACTTGGGTTTTCATATAGACTCAGTGTCCTCTTTCCCTGACAGAAAAGATACAAATGAAATTGGTTTCAGCTTGTCTAAACCTTCAGTCCCCATCATACCCTTCAGTGGCTATGTCCATGGTTTTAGGCCTAATGATTACAGCATCAGACACAATCCCTTTTGCTCATTTTCATATGAGGCCTCTTCAACTTTGCATGCTGCGCCAATGTTGCAAGGACTATACACAATTGATATTCTTGGATCCCAACACTTGACTTTCTCTGACTTGGTGGTTAAACCATCACTTTATTCAAGGGGCTTCCTTTGCTCGTCCTAACTGGTCTGGGATCACAACAGATACAAGTGTTACAGGTTGGCGAGCAGTGTGGGGGTCCTTGACTGCACAAGGAGTCTGGAATGTTCAGGAAACAAACCTCCCGATCAATACCTTAGAACTCCGTGGTCTTTTCAAGCTTGGCCTTTTTTGAAGAACAAACCTTACCTTCGTTTTCAGACAGACAATATCACAACAGTGGCATATGTCAGTCATCAAGGGGGAACTTGAAGTTCCTTAGCCATGAAGGAAGTATCTCGGATACTTTCTTGGGTGGAAATCAATTCCAGTCTCATCACTGTGATTTACATCCCAGGTGTGGACAACTGGGAGGCAGATTATCTCAGCCGCCAGTCTCTACATCCTAGGGAGTGGTCTCTCCACCAGGATGTTTTCTTTCAAATTGTTAAAATCTGGGGTCTTCCACAAGTAGACCTCATGGCCTCTCATTTGAACAAGAAACTTCCCAGGTACCTTGCAAGGTCCCGGGATCCACAGGCAGAGATGACGGATGCTCTAGCAGTCCCTTGGTCATTTCAGTATGCTTATATATTTCCTCCTCTAGTTCTGCTGCCCAGAGTGATTTCCAAAATGAAAATGCAACAATCATCTGTAAGTCTGATAGCTCCTACATGGCCACTCAAGATTTGGTATGCAGATCTATTTTGGATGTCCAGCTGCCCGCCATGGCATCTTCCGCTAAGACCAGATCTTCTGTCTCAAGGTCCCTTCTTTTATCCAAATCTAAAATCTCTGAACTTAATGGCGTGGAGATTGAACGCCTAGTTCACAGTCACAGAGGTTTTTCAGATTCAGTGATCAATACCATGATTCAGGCAAGAAAACCTGTTTTAAGGAAAATCTACTATAAGGTTTGGAAAACGTATATTTCTTGGTGTTAGACTCATAATTATTCTTGGCATTCATTCAGAATTGCTATAATTCTTCAGTTTCTTCAAGATGGTTTAGATAAAGGTTCATCTGCCAGTAACTTGAAAGGACAAATATCTTCTCTGTAATGTTTTCCAAAAAGATTGCTCATCTTCCAGACATTTATTGTTTTGTTCAGGCTTTATCCAGAGTAAAGCCTGTTATTAAAGTGAAAGTGATGGTTAACTTTAAATATTCAAATGTTATAAATGTAATCTTTGCCATTAAAAAAGTATATTTGTACCTTTTTTGTTTTTAATCCATCTGTGAAAGGGTTAAATTAATTCCTATAATAATGCTTCTATAATAATGTTATGCCAGCCCACATGAATTAACTCTTTTTTTTTATTTAATGACAAATCCAGTGAACATCCAATCAGCATGTGTGTCATTTGACGATATTGAAGTCCAGCTCCTTTAGAGCCCTTAGGAAGGCTACGTAGAGAGTGGGTGAGAGAGCTCTATACATCACAGCCCATCCAAAAGAGGAAATGAAGGGGGGGGGGGGGGGGGGGGGGAACAGACAATGCCAATTAGGATTATAAATCTTTTATTATAAAATATATATACACTTTAAAAAGAATATTTATGTGGTTTTACTTGCAAACTAATACATTTTTTATTGAAGCATTCTTATAGTCTGAAGTTTACCACCACTTTAAGTTTCTCCAGTCTCCACCTTGGAGTCTTAATCTAGTGTTGAAGATCTTACAGACTCCTCCTTTTGAACCAATGCATTCTTTAGACATGAAACTACTTTCTTGGAAAGTTTTGTTTCTTTTAGCTATCCCCTCTGCTAGAAGAGTTTCTGAATTATCTGCCCTTTGTAAATCTCCTTATCTGATTTTCCATTGAGATAAAGCAGTTTTGCTGACTACTTTTACATTTTTACCTAAGGTTGTTAACTATAACAACATTAACAGAGAAATTATTGTTCCCTCCTTGTGTCCTATTCCTATGAATGTTGCTGAAAAGATTTTACATTCTTTGGACTTTCTTAGAGCTTTGAAATTTTATGTTGATGCCACTAAAGATTTTAGAAAGACTTCTAGTTTGTTCTCTTTTCTGATTCAAAGAAAGGTCAGAAAGCTTCTGCTATTTCTTTAGCCTCTTATTTGGAAGCGGGACAATCTCTGCCACAGAGAATGACAGCGATTTCTACTAGATCAGATGCTACATCATGGGCTTTCAAGAATGAAGCTTCAGTTGATCAAATCTGCAAAGCAGCCACTTGGTCTTCTTTGCATACTTTTACCAAATTTTACAATTTTGATGTTTTTGCCTCTTTAGAAGCAGCTTTTGGTAGAAAGGTTCTTGAGGCAGTGGTCACTATTTGATTCTGGTGCCTATATTTTTTAAGTTATTAAAATACTTTATTTTTGGATTTAATTTCTCAGCGAAAAATGCTGTTTCTATTTTATCACTCCCTTTATTTTGTTACTCGTGGACTTCGACATCTTGGGTATTGTATCCCATCAGTAACAACTCGTGGACTCTCACCACCTTTATGAAAGAAAACATAATTTATATAAGAACTAAACTGATAAATTAATTTCTTTCATAGTGGCGAGAGTCCACGAGGTCCTCTCCCTCTCGTGGTTTATTTTAAATGCACATATTTTTTCCTGTTCCTTTTTTATGGCTTTTTTACTCCTTTTTACACCTCACTTCTTGGCTATACAATAAATGGAGTGAGGGGTATTTATAGGCTTTGAGGTTTTGGAAGCTTTGTCTCCTCCTGGAAGGAATGAATATTCCATCAGTAACAACTCGTGGACTCTCGCCACCATGAAATAGATTAATTTATCAGGTAAGGTCTTAAATAAATTATGGTATATGTATATATGTGTATGTATGTATGTATGTATGTGTGTGTATATATATATATATATATATATATATATATATATATATATATATATATATTAAACAAATAAGAATTGAAATAGTAAATCCTACCCAACACCGTTTATGTACAACAATATTAAATAAAAACTGATATGTAGTAACAGAGAGACATAACAATGTAACAATTGTTTGCAACACTTTATGTTTGTATTAAAGGGACACTAAACCCAAAATTTTACTTTCATGCTTCAGGTAGAGAATAAAATTTTAAACCACATTCCAATTTACTTCTATTATCTAATTTGCTTCATTCTTTAGATATACTTTGTTGAAGAAATAGCAATGCACACTGGTGAACCAATCACACGAGGCATCTATGTGCAGCCACCAATCAGCAGCTACTGAGCCTATCTAGATATGCTATCCAGCAAATCATATCAAGATATTTAAGCAAATTAGATAATAGAAGTGTGTATGGCAACTCTTTATGCCAGGAAATTATAGTGTTGGTTTGCATGATCGTGGGTGGGTTATTCAAAAGTCAGTAAAGGATTTATATTGCATGGGGGGTATTTCCTCTGCATTACACAATTTCTCGAATGTTGTGAGTTCCCTAACTATAAGATGTTTTTGTCTGTGGGTGTCAAAGAAGTGTCTTAACTGTAGATATCTAAACTAGTGCGTGAATTGAGGGATATTCAATGTCGAACAACATTGTTTGGAGATTAGGCTATCTGACTCTATCAAGTCGTGGAATGGTTGTAAGCTATGTAGGTTACATGGTTGAGTTGGCGATAGTGAGAGTCCTACCAGGAATTCTGAGTTAGACAGAATAGTAGTCAACGTAGAGGTAACCGAGGATAAATAGGTATGTTTGTGGAGCAGGCTCAACCATATATCTAGAGTTTCCTTAATAATTGGGTAATTTTTAATAGAATCCGGGTGGTTGATTGGCTGCTGCCAGCAGAAAGCACCTAATTGAGGTGTAGCTATGATTGAATGTTCTAATTGAACCCATAATCTATTACTGTCGGCCGTATATGTACACCAATCAAGGATTCTGCGGGTAAACACTGCTGCACAGTAATTTGACATATCTGGGACGCCCAAGCCTCCGTTCTGCTTAGTAAGATACAGTGTGTTTTTAGCTATTCGAGGTGGCTTTTTTCCCAAATGTACGAATTTATCATGTTTTGTAATCTGGGTATATAAGCTTCTGGAAACGGGATTGGAAGGGTCTGAATTATATAGAGAAATTTGGGGAGTAGTGTCATCTTAACGACATTCTACCTATCCAGGAAATATTTTTATTCAACCAGTCAGAGGTCTCTCTGGTCAGTGTTGTTAAAAGGGCATCATAATTAAATTCTACTAGTTGATGGGGTCAAGTAGTTAAATCTATTCCTAAGTATTTTAGGTACATACTTTGGAGTATGGGGTCTGTTGTTTTAATCTTAGGATCTTCCTTTCGGGGAGGTTAACAATAGAATTTCCGATTTGGTTAGATTGATAGAATAATTAGACACCCATCCATAATCTTCAAGAGTGGTCTGTGCCGTGGAGAGAGATGAACTGGGTGAAGTCAGCGTCAGTAGTAAGTCATCCGCGTATAGTGCTAATTTATAATGGGTATTGTCCAATGTGATTCCCTGAATGTCAGGGTTCGCGCGTAAGGCAGTTGCTAGTACTTCCATGGTTAAAACAAATAATAAGGGTGATAAAGGGCAACCCTGTCTAGTTCCATTCATAATTTGGAAGGGGGCAGATAAGACTCTGTTGACTCTTACTCTAGCTGTAGGGGAGGAATATAGCGCAAATATTCTATGTATAAAGTTCTCTGGGAAGCCGAATTTTTCCAACAGCAATTTGAGAAATGTCCAGTCTAATCTGTCAAAAGCTTTTTCAGCGTCTGTTGACAATAAAATAAAAGGGAGCTTTTGCACTTTAGAGTATTGTAAAATATGAAGGACCTTAACTGTGTTGTCCTTTGCTTCTCTCCGCGGCACAAAACCCACTTGATCTGGATGTATCAATAGTGGTAAAAGATTATTTAATCTTTTGGCCAGTACTTTAGAATATATCTTTATATATACATTTAGCAGTGAGATAGGTCTATAACTTGATGCTACTGTCGGATCTTTTTTTGGCTTAGGTGTCACAGCAACAATTGCTTCAAGCATAGACGACGGCAACGTATTGCCATCATCAATGTGATTGAATAATCTGTTATTTTTTTATTAGTGTCTGTATCTGTGTACTTGTGTGTGATTGTGCACAAGTGTATGTATGTGTGTTGATGGGTGTTTGATTATGCGCATGAGTGTATGGATTTATGTTTATGGGTGTCTGTGTGTATTTTGTGTCTATGTTTGTACAAGTGTATATATTTGTGTTTTTGGGTCCCATGTGTAGTTTGTGTATTTACATGCAAATGTATATATTTGCATTTATGTGTGTCTCTGTATGAATGTGTATTTTGTGTGTATGTATTTGTTTTTATAGGTGTTTGTATCTGTGTGTTATATATATGTGTATTTTGTGTGTGCAATGCATGTGTCTTTATTTGCATGCATGTATGTGTGTATTTTGTGTTTATGGGTGCCTATATAGTTGTTATATATGTTTTTTGCATGTGCTAGTATGTATGTGTGTTCTTGGGTGACTGTAGCAGCGTGTGTGTTCATAGATCTCTGTAGCTGTGTGTGAGTCTATATACAGTATGTGTTTTTATTGGTAAAACTGTCCATCCTTTATAACCTTTTAGCCATTATAGTTCCCCCTGAAAATGTACACTCTAGAACCAACCTTCATCCTTTTAGCACATTTTAAATTGTATTTATTTACCAATCCACAGCTTCTGTAGAGAGTCACAGCCTGACTGAAAACTATCTCCTTCTGTCATCTGAGGCAGCATGCTGCGTGATTTTCAGACAGGAGGCCAGAGAGAAAATAAAGTACACTAAGGTGGGCATAGGCAACTGGGATTTCTTAAGTTTGTTACTTATCTTACATGGTGACCTTTGTTTTTGCTGCATTCATGGGTTGACAAGTATGCTTACAGCTTCAGCCCTCCTCACTTATGACCAGCTAACTGTATTACCCTTTCTCTTCTTTAGAAGGTAGTCCTGCAGCTTGGATCACTCTTTTTTAAGCATTAACTTTTTTAACCCTTCATTGACACAATAGCATACACACACATACTTAAATGCACATATATAGCTACACAAAAACAATCATGAACACAAAGACACGTAATCTACAGTGTTACACATTCACACCCATAACCTTTAAAGACTCCTTTTAAATATTTTTTTCTTAATTAGTAAATAATCTTGGTGGACGTCTATGTCTTTGACTTCCTCTTGAGTCTCTTTGTGGCAACTGTTGAATTCCTCCAGAAATAAATCCTCTCCCTGTTTTGTTTGGAAAGGATGCTATAGCTTGAGGCCTAGGTCTCGCCATAGAATATATATCTGTGTCAGTAGATCTAAGGATGAAGTTGGGACTTTCAGGATTAAGATCTGACTGAGGAGAAGCAACAGGAGGGCTAGAATATTTTGGCTGAGCATCAGGAGGTGTCCACCACTCTTGATCTAAACCTGAATTGTCATGGTTTCCTTCACTAGATTTATCTGCTTCCTTCACTTCTGGTTGACCAACAGGTAACAAATGATTCCGATGCCATGCCTTAATTCGGCCTTCAGGCCCTTTTATTTTGTATACAGGAAGTCCTGGAAGCTTGGAAACCACTTCTAAAAGGGTGCCTTTCCACCGGTCAGTGAGTTTGTGCTTTCCGATAATACCTAGGTTTCTAAGGAGAACCTTATCTCCTGGCTGAATTTCACTATGCCTGACTTTAGCGTCAGAACGTCTTTTTGTTATTTTCGTTAATCCGGGAACTAGCCTTCCCTGCCAGGTCATAGGCTCTTTGCAGACTGGTAATGTATTCCATCAGAGGAGACACCAAACTGCAAATCTATTGGAAGCCCTGCTTCTTGACCAAAAAGCAAGTAATAAAGAGAATATCCTGTAGATTCACGTCTTGTACAATTGTATGCATGAACTGTGGCTTCAACATGCCTACACAGGTTCTTTTCTCTGTATCGTTAAGGGTCCCTAACATGTCCAACAGGGTATGGTTGAACCTTTCAGGAAGAGCATCCCCTTCAGGATGGTATGGAGTAGTTTTGGACTTTTCAATGTTTAGCAGTTTCAAAAGTTCTTTTATGAGTCAGCTTTCAAAGTCACAACCTTGATCAGAATGTATCCGGCTAGGTAACCCATAGTGAGTGAAAAACTTCTGCCATAGCACTTTGGCAACTGTAGTGGCTTTCTGGTCTTTAGTAGGGCAAGATTGAGCATACCTGGTTAAATGATCAGTCACTACCAGTACATTTCCTACTCCTGCTGAATCAGTCTCAATACACAGAAAATCCATACAGACTAGATCCATGGGGCCAGAGCTCTTTAGGTGGCCCATTGGCGCAGCTCGGGTATGTAGAGTTTTCCTCTGAATACACCTTCAGCAATTATGACAATGCCTCTCCACAGACTCTCTCATTTTTGGCCAGAAGAAACGATCTTGCACCAATCCAAAAGTTTTGTCCACCCCCAGGTGTCCATGCTGGCCATGCAAGGATTTTTGTACCATTCCTCTATACTTTTCTGGTAATACCAACTATCTTTGTCCTGATTGATCATGATATTGAATGAGCCTATAGAGAAGTCCCTTCTAAATATGGAAACGGTTCCATTCTCTCTTAAATAGTTTTTGCAACTTAGCAGATAGACAGTTCATTTATTTTTAGCACCCATTCTTAACAGCTTTTAATCAGGGACCCACTGTTGGGTCTTGAACTTGAGTTTGTTGTTTATCCTCATTACTGATACTTGTCCACTGGGGCAGGTAAACTGGGTAACACATAGCCTCTGGAACTTCCTCAGCACTACAACTGAGTGAGTCGATTCATCTCAATTCAGAAAAGTTAACCCACCCATCTTCAGTGATTGAGGTCTGACACAATGCCCTTACTCCAGAGCCAGGAATTCTTCTTTTTCTGTCTCTGGAGGAAGTCCAGGTCTCCGAGATAAAGCATCAGCTCCCACATTAGTAGGTCCAGACTTGTATTTCAATGAGAAGCTATAGCAAGCCAGCGCTTTCCAGTGGCATCTAGTTTAGCTCTGCTCAAGATATAGGTGAGGGGATTGTTGTCGGTCCTCACCTCAAATTCTGCACCATACAGGTAATCATGTAGTTTATCTACGATAGCCCACTTCAATGCCAGAAATTCTAGTTTATGCACTGGGTAATTCTTTTAAGCTTTAGACAAGCTCTGACTAATGTAGGCAACAGGCCTCAGCCCCTCAGGATGTGCCTGGTGGAGAACGCCTCCAAGCCCTTCCATGCTGGCATCTACATGAAGCACAAATGGTTTCTCAAGATCAGCATATGCCAGTACAGGAGCTTCAGTCATCTTACTTTTAAGTAGCTGAAAAGCCTCTTCACAGGAATTAGTCAACTTATCTCCTATGGGTTTCTTGGAATGTAGGCTCTTCGGCTTGGCATTCTCTCCAGGCTCCAATTTCAGAAGATTGTGAAGACTTCTGGCTATTTTGGAATAACCTTCTACAAAACGGCAGTAGTAACAGCAGAACCCCAAGATTGAACGTAGCTCTTCAATATTCTTTGGTCTTGGCCAATTTACCACCACGTCTATTTTTGCTAGGTCTGTGGCCACACCTTCTGCAGAAACTATATGTCCAACATAAGTCACTGAGCTTCTTGCAAATTTGCATTTGTCAATAGGTAACTTCAGACCTTCAGCTTGCAATCAATCTAACACCCATTGATATCAAAAAATCCCCAGATAAAATTGATGATTAAAATTTCATCAATTTTATCTGGGGATTTTTTGATATCAACCTGTGTACTTTGAGGTGAACTGTTTCAGCGCTCTCTCTCTCCCTCGATATATTCCAATCAATCTAACACCCGCAGCAACCGATTTCCATGTTCTTCAGGGGTTCTTCCAAAAATTATTATATCATCCAGATAAACAAGGCACTCTCTTGGACTAAGGTCCCCAAGGGTCTTTTCAATTACTCTCTAGAAGGTTGCTGGGGCCGCGGTTACCCCTTGTGGCATACGGGTAAACTGGTAGAAACCCAAAGGGCAGATAAATGCTGTTTTCTCTTGGTCTTCTTTTTTTCATGGGAACTTGATAATATCCAGAGCGGAGATCTAATACACTAAACAATTTCCTACCAGATAGAGCATTCAGTAGATCTTCTATTCGGGGTAGTGTATACTGGTGAGGAATTGTTTGTTTATTTAAAGTTTGATAGTCTATACACAATCGCACAGAGCCATTCTTTTTCCTCACAACTACAATAGGAGAAGCATAGGGACTTTTAGATTATTTGATAATGTCAGTGTCTTCCATTTCTTGCAAGATGTTTCTCACATCCTCCACATCTCGTGGTGCTATACGTCGAGACCTCTCATGAAATGGAGCAGAGTCCGTCAATCTTATGGTGTGTTGTACACTCTTGCAACACCCTACAACCATGTCTCTAGTTGAGAAGACTCCTCTTCTGGTTTTTAGAGCTTTAAGCAGTCTCTCTTTCCATTCAAATTGTAAGTTTGAGTCTTCAAAATGAAACTCCAATTCTCCTGAGGAGTTGACTGCTGGTTCTATAGGAAGGGCAGAAATATGGGTTATTTCCTCTAAGAGGTGAAGGTTTCCCAATTCTTGACCATGATCAATATGGGCATCTCTTGCGGATAGATTACAGACAGTTAATGCAAAAATGCCTGTTGTGCCTTTCTCCCAATCCTTGACTTCAGGCATAATCATCCAGCCCTTTCGAATGTCCTATTCCGGAATAGATTCTACACAGTAGATCTGTGCACAATTAATCATACCTTCCTGTAAGGTGGGTACAGCTTTAACAGATTTCATTTCTCCAAGTCGTAAAGTCAAAGGCTGGGGGTCCCAGTAATGGAACTGCCCGGGCAGTGATTCTTGAGCTAATTTGTGACATTTGTGTCTTAGGGCAGGCTCTAATTCAGCAATCTGATTAATGGATACATCTCCTACCTCTTGCAAGTAGGCCCTAAACAAGTTTCAAACCATACTAGTGTTGGTTCCCAGGAGAATGGAAAAACTTGATTGTTTAGGGGTAGGGCACAACAGAGCCTCCACATCCACGAGCAAGTCTTTCCAGTGTTCTGTTGTGGGATGACAATCTGCACTCTGACTACTCCTTCTACTGTACAAGTTTATCAATAGGTAAATTCAGGCAATTTATTCACTTAAAACAGCTAACATTTCGGGGTCGCAGACCCTTATTCATGCTTAACACTGTTACACTGATAAAGTGGCTTTTAAACATTTTCATTTTGGCGCCATTGAGCCAAGGATGGAGACCTAGCTCCCTCTAGTGGCAACAAGTAAATATTACACTCATAGAAATCCTATAATGCCCATATAATTGCTATGTCATGATATATATTCATTTAATTCAATAATCATATATTTAATACATTAAAAAATTATTACACAATTAAAAACTGATCTATGATGCTGTTTAGAAGACTAATATACTAGAAAGAAATACTTTACAACTATGGCATTTGTTAGAAGAAACAGGACAGATCATAATCCCTACTCAGGCCCCTAGGTGCCAATGATTCCAATTTTTGGATCCACCACATTTCTCTTTGCTTTAAGAGGCATTCCCTATCCAGACCACTCCTATATGGTTCAATATGATCTATAATTTGCCACCTAAGCTGGCTTATATTATGTCCTTTTTCAAGGAAGTGTCTGGAGAGGGGGGCCTCTAAGTTCCTACATCTAATATTGGAGCGATGTTGGCTCATGCGATCCCTAGCCTTACGGGTCTTTCCCCGATATAGACCATAGAACAGGGACACTTAATAAGGTAGATCACATATGTGGAAAAAAACTTTTATACTAAATTTCTTTCCACTGTGTGGATGATGAAAATTTGTACCCCTAATAATGGAATTGCAACTCATGCAATTTAGGCAAGGAAAAGTCCCCATTCTTTTACTGCCTAAGACAGTGTGTTTTAATTCTTTACTGGGTCCTATATCTGTTCTTATAAGATGATCCCTAAGGATCTTTACCCTTTTATGGGCCATAAGAGGAGGTTTCTCAAATTGCACTATGGGGCCCATTTATTAAGCTCCGTACAGAGCTTGAGGGCCCGTGTTTCTGGCGAGTCTTCAGACTCGCCAGAAACACAAGTTATGAAGCAGCGGTCTAAAGACCGCTGCTCCATAACCTGTCTGCCTGCTCTGAGCAGGCGGACAGACATTGCTGCAATTCAACCCGATCGAGTACGATCAGGTTGATTGACACCCCCTGCTGGCGGCTGATTGGCCGCGAGTCTGCAGGGGGCGGCGTTGCACCAGCAGCTCTTGTGAGCTGCTGGTGCAATATTGAATCCGGAGAGCGTATTGCTCTCCGTATTCAGCGAGGTCTGGCGGACCTGATCCGCACTATCGGATCAGTTCCGCCAGACTTTGATGAATTGGGGCCTATATCTTTATTACACCCCTTAAGGATATGCCAATTTTGACGAATCAGCTTTGCAATTTTTCCACTTAAAGGATTATATTGGCGGGGGCGGAGTCAGCCTTGGAAGGGGATAGATGTGCTATTCAGAGCTCCCACTCACATTTTCTCTAACTCTAACTTTATTACAAAAATAAGTGTAATCCGACATCTCTAGCTTATTCAGCTTCATCTACAAATGCTACTGATCCCAGAGATATCAAGATTACACAGCTAGGTGTAGCGGGAGCCACAGCAATGCACTTCTGTATGATGCGGCCCTGATTCTGGGAAACAATAGCCCTCATTGCTGAAGCATAATTTACCTATCATACCCGGAGATTGGGGCGGCGGACCCCCTTCATTCTTTCAACCTACAACTACGCTTAGGCGCTGCTTGAGGGAGAGAAGCGGAGGCGACAAGAACGCTAAAAATAAAAAGCCACGACTGTTAGACAACACTGCAAGATAGAGGCCTTTCTTTTACGTCATGCAGGAACAAGAATCATTGATCCAGTCACTGCTCCAAGATTTGGGATTAAAGATGGACACCTACTTCGCGGATCTTAGCCAACTAGTCAGAGCGCCTTTCACAAAGGAAGACACTGACACTATTGATAAGGCAGATGGGGAGGAAGCCGCTAAGATCCACATAAAACCTAAAGCCGGTGAGTCTTCCCCGACCCTCACAACAGAAAATACTCGGGACAGAACAACCTGGAGGGACGTAGGGCACATAACAAAGAAATTTGTCTCACCAGCGAAACTAAATAGAGACCTTCTTATGGCCAGATCTGGTTCCCCTTCACAGAAGGGAAATCCTGCGCAGCTAACACCTCCTCCGGTATGGTCTCCTCTGACACTTCAGACCCTTAATTGTCCTCTCGATCTCACCTTTACTTCAAATGAAGAGTCAATGATCCTCCCGCTGCCCTGGGTCGCCTATGCGGGGGTTGCGACCGGCCCCTGTGTGGGGGACCCGGAGCTGCTGAGTATCCACAAGGCCTATAGTAACTGCTATCACATGAAAGAACTCAGGCCATGTGTGTTCCGGGACTGTTTTACAACAAAGTCCTCACGAGACCCCCTCCTGACCACTGATTTCGACCTTGATGAGCTCCGAGACGGCACAGACTTAATTAGGTCAGGAGTGGGATAGTGGCGTTCACATCCAGAGACAGTTTCATGAGCCTCCCAATATGAAACTTTATGAACACAGTTTAATGTTCCCAGTCGTTCTTTTTTCTCCCTTTCATATATACTTTGAATATTAGATTCTAATGCCTAGTCTAACTTAATCATTAAATATCTATCTCTATTGTTACTTAGGGTTGTTTACTTAAGCTAAACTTGAATAAGTGTTTAACAGGTCTATATTCTGCCACATGCTTTAAATATATGTAACTGCTTATAAGTAAGACCCTATGAGGACATTTACCAACTCACACTAGTACCTGTGTATATACCTTATAGACCCGTTACAAAGCTTCACCTAGGGACCTACATTGTAATAGATATCTCCTGCCTGTTAACCCACCTTACCCATTACTCTTCCCATATAACCCTTTAGGCTTCTTATCTAGCTCTCAGCTTATATTCTTCCCCCACCTAGTTAGCACTCACTGTATAATTGAAACCCCAGAATACATTGGCACTTACAGACCCAGAATCAGGGTAGGGAAAAAATATATATATATATTTATACTAAATGGTGTTTCATTAATTGATACTTCCTCTCCCTTGAATAAATCTTACATTTCATAAGCCCCCCCCCCCTCTTTCTCTCTTTTTCCTCTTTTCCTCTCCCCCCCCCCCCCATTCTAACAAAAACAGCTACAGTCTGTTAACTTCCCCATCTCTCTCTGTCCTTTAACTCAGATTATTACATTCCCTGTATCAGTCACTAATTCTCTTCTATCCATCTAGGCCCAAAAGTGGCCATTTTCAAAGCCAAATTCCTCTCCAATACTGTACTAGTTTGCAAGGTTCAAGAGCAACCCTTAGCACCATCAGAGGAACATGAACAAGATAAGACAATAATATAAAACTGAGGTTCAAACCGCCTGCCTGAAAAGACTCATTGCTAGACCTTTTATTATATGATGTTTCACTGTTCTCAAATATTGATCCTGTTTTTACTTTTATGTCTTGGCAATCCTGTATGTTAAAGTTTTTCTCCTAACAACCTCAATAAAAAACTTATTTTAAAAAAAAAAAAAAAAGGATTATATTGGCTTACAAATACCATCCTGTTATCCTTACTTTTAGGTGTTTTAGTAGTAGTTTTATGTAGTGTCTATAGCTTTATCCAAAAGATTACGGGGATAACCCCTATCTGTGAATGTTTTTGTCATTTCTTTCAATCTAGTCTTTTGTCTATCTTTATCACTTACGATTCTACTCACCCTGAGAAACTGACTTCTGGGTAATGAATCCACCAATGACCTAGGGTGAAACCTATTATACTTGAGAAGATTATTTTTATCCGTTTCTTTAGTATAGAGGTCAAACTCTAAGAGGTGACCTGACTTTAATACTCAAGTATCCAAAAATGGTATAGAGTCCTCACTATAATTCACTGTGAATTCTAGGTCCTTAACCTCTGAGTTCAATTCCTCTACAAAGTGCATGAGGGATTCCACGTTGCCCCACCATACGCCAAACACATCGTCTATGTACCGCCACCAAATGGCCCCATATTTTCTAAATAGTTTGTTTTGATAGACAATGCTTTCCTCTACCTAATTCATAAAAAGGTTGGCGTATGATAGGGCCACGTTGGAACCCATTGCGGTCCCCTTGGCTTGGACAAACCATTGTTCCTGAAAAAGGAAATAGTTCCAATATAAGATAAGACTGAGTAGCTCCTCTATAAAACCTACCTGTTCCTGACTGTACTTCTTGTTCACCAATAGATTTTTCTTAATGACCGCTATACCGGTTTTGTGTTTGATAGAGGTATATAAACTTCTAACATCCATGGTGAACAAGAGGTACTTGTCACTGGGGAACTCTAGTGCTTTTGCCTTTTCCAGAAAATGGTTGGTATCTTTGAGATAGCTAGCCATGTTCACCACCTCAGGCTGAAGAATCTTGTCAATACATTTTGAGATGTTAGTGTAGATGGAATCCACACTAGAAACTATTGGCCTACCGGCGGTCTCTGGCTGTCTTTATGGACCTTAGGGACAGTGTAGAAAATGGGGTTACGTGGGGAAGTAACATACAGGAAAGCCATTAGTTTTTTATCTATAATGTAAATATCAAATGGTCTCTGCAAAATGGCCATAATTTCCTTTTTTATGTTTGCCAGGAGATTACTCTTTAATATTTTATACGTATTTTTGTCTTCCAATTGGGACAGTATCTCTTGAACATAATAATTTTTATCCAAGATAACAGTGGCCCCTCCCTTATCCCCCTTAAATATTACTTTATTATTATTATGTTTTTTCTTTAAACCCACCAAAGTATTGTATTCATCCCCAGAACAATTGGTTAAATTCACTCTTTCACCTCTATGCCACACTGTGTGACCCCATTCTGTATTAGACTAATAAATGTGTTCACGCTTTGATTATTAATACTGGGGTTGAATGAACCCTTTTTGCGTAAACCTAGACTATGCAAAGACCACTCATTAGTATTAACATTCATAGTATCAGAACAATGATCATTCTTGAACCACACTTTTAATTTAATATTACGATATAATTTGTGGAGATCCTTATCTAATTAAAAAAAGTCCGTATTACGGTATGGGCAGTATGACAGTCCCTTATTTAACAGGGCCAGTTCTTTTTCAGTTAGTATGTGAGGTATTAATTACCGTGTCATGCCCCTCCTCGTTCACCTCTGTACTGGCACTATGGTGTTCTATTGCCTTCTCGACACCTTCTTGCGCTCTGATTTGCGCACATCGTTTGCTGCTTCCATGGTGTTTGCGGCGTTCTCCTCACCACTGCTCGACTCCAAAGGGGAGGATCCATGGGATGACGTCTACTGTACAGGCTTGTGAACCTAGCCCCCATAAACTGACATCTATAGCTGGGGCAATAGGTAAGTGAAGTAGGTGAGCATCAAAAAATGATCTGAAGATAATGGTCACCAGGGATCAAGTGTCTAGCAAAGCAGAAGCTCGGATGCCCTCAACCATAAGTGATACCAGTGGCTTGGATCCAACTCTGATACTTGCAGCTGTTTCCAGGCTCTTAATGTGATACTTCTTCCAATGAGTCCACTTTTTGGTTTTTTTTAGAAACTTTTCTTTTGGGTAAGGGATCTGTGACAAAGGTTTAAACCTGAAGAACATCTTCTTTACATGTACAATGGGATGCTATATGCCCAAGCCCATTACATCTAAAACATCTAAATCCTGGATGCAGAAGCTTGAGGATGGATAATTTGATGGTGCCTTACCAGTTCTAAGGCTGGACCTTTTAAACCTTCTATGAGCCTTTGTCGTTTCACATCCTCAGAGCAAGCCCATTCTCTAAAAAGCTGCAAAGTATTGTCTTTCCAGGGTTTGAAGCACTCTTCTTGAACAGGAGTAGAGTCAATCCCAGAGAAAATCCTCAATCTCTTGTAATTGTGAATGTGTTGAGCTTGGGTCAGTTCCACCGCTAATTGTTTAAGTACAATTATTATAGGAGAATAAATCTCTTGCTTAGGAGAATTATTCCTTAGTCTCCTTTCACTTACTATAGAACTACCTTCAGACTCATTTACATTGAAGTCATCTTCAGACTCACTGTCACTATTTTGAAATATCAGGTCAGAATCATTGCCCTCCTTGTGGTCAGAATATCCTTCTGGGTATACTATCAGGCACCCTTTAGGGTCTGCTTCAGGTATAGGGATTCTAGTTGTTCCTTTTCCTGAATTGATATCCTGGTCCCCCTTAGCAAAGGTCACACCATGAGTTCCTGTTTTCCTAGCCTGCACTATGGCAGGGTTTTCCAACCCAGGGATCGATAACCTTCCTCTGGTTGAGTCCAGTAGGAGTTTGCACAGCCACAACCTTCTGAGGAGGAACCCTCATTATTCTAGCCCACTCTCTAACATCTCTGGGTGACGAAACAGGGGTATTGCTTAAACACTTCTTACTGTCCCAGTTCATCTCAGCAGTGCCTCCATCTGTAACACCTTCCTTACCCACCTTTGGTGAGAATGATAAAGGTTGGACGGTCACCTTTGATGCTGTGGCTTCACAGGAATGACCTAAGTCTCCGCTGGAGTAGGCAGTCTGGGACATCTTGATTAATGTAACGTACAGAATCACACACACCTTTCAGCAGCTCTGAACAGCTCTGACTAAAACTCTCCTCACAGGAAGTCTCTGAAACTGTCAGCATCTGATTGGCTCTCACTACCATGTGATGCAGGGTTGAGAAAAGGGCAAAGTGCAGTTATTCCCTGCAGCAAAATGACAAAGGGCTACATATATATATATATATATATAGTATTATTCCCATTACCTTGGAGTTCAATAATATTTTTTAGCTATTAATTTAAACAGAATTTGTTGATGATTATTCTTTTTATATGAAATACACAAATGTGTGTCTAGGCATGGCAGAGGGCCCTGCATCTTGACGGGTCTTTTGCAGCATTAACTGGCATAAATGGTGGTAGAGGCCAATTAGACAGTTTGAATTTATGTGTGGCTGTTTCTGTGTGTATTTAGATGTCTGTGTGCCTGATTTTATTACAAGGACAGAGGCTCCTATTTTGCATTAACTTTTCATTTACTGAACAGACAGCACTTAAAAGCAACTGAAAATTTAAATAAAGTACACAGAAAAAATTCTCCCAATAGAGTTACAGGTACATGTTATGTAACATATAAACAGCCAATCAGATAACATCCAAGGATATAAGTAGCTTGAGATATAACATCTAATCCTCTTTTCACTTTGCTGAACAGACGTTAAGTATTTATAAAATATTTTACTGTTTTGTTTTAAATAAATTATATTTATTGGTTAGATTTAATTATTTGTTTATTTATTACTATTATTGTCAATTTTATTATTGTCATTCTATGTGTCTCATTTTACTATACCTTCCGTTTTTGTTTTGGTTTGTTTAACAGTTGTTTTTAAGTTTATCTTGTCTAGTCCCTCTCCATCTGTTTTGTTGGTTAGTTTCTTTCCTGCGTCTCCGTTTCTAGGCTATTTCTTGTCGGCCCTTATCCCCGCCCCTTTGTGTGACGCATCATCATATTATTTTCCTGCCCTCAGTTCCGCCTCATATCCTCTGTCACTGACATTTTCTCCTCCTCTCCCTGGTTCATATTATATAATAAGCAACATTTGTTGCTATCTACTCGATGTTTTAGTTATATTTTAAAGTTTTTTTTGTTATATTCAAGATAGTTTAGACATATCATTACACAGCTCAGATAGCTTAGTGGTTAGCTTGTCTGTTTTGATACCTCAGAGCCTCTAGTTCGATTCTTATCTTGAGACAAAAAATATATTTATGTTTCAGAGAGAAATTATTTTATTCAGATTATTTTAATTAACTATTGGCTAGATTGCGAGTTTTTGTCGGTAATGGTGTGCGGTGCTAACGCTCCTTTTTTTCTCACCACTCACTTAAGACAACGCTGGTATTACGAGTTTTCTGCAACCTGGCGTTAGCCTCAGAAAAGTGAGCGTTGAGAAATTTAGCTCCACATCTCACCACAATACCAGCGTTGCTTAAGTCAGCGGTAAGCTGGCTGAACGTGCTCGTGCACGATTTCCCCATAGGAAACAATGGGGCTGAGCCGGCTGAAAAAAAACTAACACCTGCAAAAAAGCAGCGTTCAGCTCCTAACGCAGCCCCATTGTTTCCTATGGGGAAATACTTTTTACGTCTGCACCTAACACCCTAACATGAACCCTGAGTCTAAACACCCCTAATCTTACACTTATTAACCCCTAATCTGCTGACCCAGACATCGTCGCCACCTGCATTATATTATTAACCCCTAATCTGCCGCTCCGGACACCGCCGCCACCTACATTATACCTATGAACCCCTAATCTACTGCCCCCAACATCGCCGAACCCTACATTATATTTATTAACCCCTAATCTGCCCCCCAATGTCGCTGCAACTATATTAAATTTATTAATCCCTAATCTGCCGCCACCAATGTCGCCGCCACTATAATAAATTTATTAACCCCTAAACCTAAGTCTAACCCTAACCCCCCTAACTTAAATATAATTTAAATACATCTAATTAAATTATTCCTATTTAAAACTAAATACTTACCTGTGAAATAAACCCTAAGATAGCTACAATATAACTAATAATTACATTGTAGATATCTCAGGATTTATTTTTATTTTACAGGCAACTTTGTATTTATTTTAACTAGGTACAATAGTTATTAAATAGTTATTAACTATTTAATAACTACCTAGCTAAAATAAGTACAAATTTACCTGAAAAATAAATCCTAACCTAAGTTACAATTACACTATCATTAAATTAATTACATAAAATACCTACAATTAATTACAATTAAATTAAATAAACTAAATTAAAAAAAACAACAAACACTAAATTACAGAAAATAAAAAAGAAATTACAGATATTTTAAACTAATTACACCTAATCTAATCCCCCTAACAAAATTAAAAAAAAAAAAAAAAAATCCCTACCCTATACTAAATTACAAATAGCCCTTAAAAAGGCCTTTTGCGGGGCATTGCCCCAAAGTAATCAGCTCTTTTACCTGTAAAAAATACAATCCCCCCCAACATTAAAAGCCACCACCCACACACCCAATCCTACTCTAAAACCCACCCAATCCCCCCTTAATAAAACCTAAAACTAACCCCCTGAAGATCACCCTACCTTGAGCTGTCTTCACCCAGCCGGGCACAAGTGGACTTCTAGACCGGCAGAAGTCTTCATCCAATCCAGCCAGAAGAGGACATCCAGACCAGCAGAAGTCTTCATCCAGACGGCATCTTCTATCTTCTTCCATCCGGAGCGGGTCCATCTTGAAGACATGCGACGCGGAGCATCCTCTTCCTTCGATGGTGACTGAAGAATGACGGTTCCTTTAAGTGACGTAATCCAAGATGGCGTCCCTTCATTTCCGATTGGCTGATAGAATCCTATCAGCCAATCGGAATTAAGGTAGGAAAAATCCTATTGGCTGATCCAATCAGCCAATAGGATTGAGCTCGAATTCTATTGGCTGTTCCAATCAGCCAATAGAATGTGAGCTCAATTCTATTGGCTGATTGCATCAGCCAATAGGATTTTTCCTACCTTAATTCCGATTGGCTGATAGGATTCTATCAGCCAATCGGAAATGAAGGGACGCCATCTTGGATTACGTCACTTAAAGGAACCTTCATTCTTCAGTCACCGTCAGATGGAAGAGGATGCTCCATGTCGGATGTCTTCAAGATGGACCCGCTCCGCTCCGGAGTGTTAGGTTTTATTAAGGGGGGATTGGGTGGGTTTTAGAGTAGGGTTGGGTGTGTGGGTGGTGGGTTTTAATGTTGGGGGGAGGATTGTATTTGTTTTACAGGTAAAAGAGCTGTTTACTTTGGGGCAATGTCCCGCAAAAGGCCCTTTTAAGGGCTATTTGTAATTTAGTATACGGTAGGGATTTTTTTTTATTTTGGGGGGCTTTTTTATTTTGTTAGGGGGATTAGATTAGGTGTAATTAGTTTAAAATAGCTGTAATTTCTTTTTTATTTTCTGTAATTTAGTGTTTGTTGTTTTTCGTAATTTAGTTTATTTAATTTAATTGTAATTAATTGTAGGTATTTTGTGTAATTAATTTAATGATAGTGTAGTGTTAGGTGTAATTGTAACTTAGGTTAGGGTTTATTTTACAGGTAAATTTGTACTTATTTTAGCTAGGTAGTTATTAAATATTTAATAACTATTTAATAACTATTGTACCTAGTTAAAATAAATACAAAGTTGCCTGTAAAATAAAAATAAAGCTACAATGTAATTATTAGTTATATTGTAGCTATCAAAGGGTTTATTTTACAGGTAAGTATTTAGTTTTAAATAGGAATAATTTATTTAGATGTATTTAAATTATATTTAAGTTAAGGGGGGTTAGGGTTAGACTTAGGTTTAGGGGTTAATAAATTTAATATAGTTGCGGTGACGTTGGGGGGGCAGATTAGGGGTTAATAAAATTTAACTAGTGTTTGCGAGGCGGGAGTGCATCGGTTTAGGGGTTAAAAATTGTAATACAGTGGCGGCGATGTCCGGTCGGCAGATTAGGGGTTAAATAATTTTATTATAGTGTTTGCGATGTGGGGGGGGGCTCGGTTTAGGGGTTAATAGGTAGTTTATGGGTGTTAGTGTACTTTATAGCACCTTAGTTAGGAGTTTTATGTTACGGCGTTAGCCCATAAAACTCTTAACTACTGACTTTAAAATGCGGTAGGAGTCTTGGAGGTGGCTCACTTTTTCAAGCGATCGTAATACCGGCGTTAGGCAAATCCCATTAAAAAGATAGGATACGCAATTGACGTAAGGGGATTTGCGGTATGCTAAAATCACGGAAAAAAAGTGAGCCGTACATGTACCTGCCTGACTCGTAATACCAGCGGGCGTTAAAAAGCAGCGCTAGGACCCCTTAACGCTGCTTTTTAACCCTAATTCAAGACTCGTAATCTAGGCGTATTAGTTTTATAAAACTTTCATTCCTCATTTTAATCTAACTTTTGTGAGGAATAATTTTTTCTTTATTTTAATATGTCTAATGAAAATATGGCTGAGGTTTCTAATAAATCCTTACAAGAGATTATGTCCTCTATGGCTTCCCTCCAGCAAAAAATACAGTCAGTTATGGCTGCAGTTAATGACTCTAGTCATTCCTAAAAAAAGCAGATTGTAAAAGGAAACATTTATGTGTTAATGATGACATTTCTCATTTAAATTCTGCTGAGAGTTTTAAAAAAGGTCTGCCTGGTTCAGAAAAGTCTGCGCTTCCCAAAAATTTGCAAGATTTCTCATCTGAGGATTCTGAGCCCATGTTAGATAAAATTAAAAGACAAAAATCTAAACGCAAACATGACATTGACCTTGTTTCGCCATCTGAGTCTGAAGACTCCATTTATTCTAAAAAATGTAATGATAACAAAAATGATGATTCATTATATGAGGATGTTTCAGACTCATCATTCTCCAATGGTGATTTAACCAAATATAAAAGATCCAAAAATCCTAAAAAGTTTAAAAAACCTAGACTATTAGACAACGCTGGAGAGTCATATTTAGATCCAGAGGATATTAAACATCCTAGGTCTTCTAATTTGAGACCATCTAAAAGAGTTTCTAAATTCATAGCTTACTATCGGCTAGATTACGAGTTGTGCGTTAAGGTAAAAAAGCAGCGTTATCAGGTCCTAACGCTGCTTTTTTATGCCCGCTGGTATTACGAGTCTTGCAGGTATAGGTGTACCGCACACTTTTTTCGCATTAACGCAAAGCAACTTACGTTAATTTTGTAAAGGCTTTTTTCTATGGGACTTCCATAGCGCCGGAATTACGAGTCTGCCTGGGAGGCCAAAAAGTGAGCGGTACACCCTCTACCGCCAAGATTCCTAACGCATTCTAAAGTCAGTAGTTATGAGTGTTACGCTACACAGCTGTAGCATAAAACTCATAACTAAAGTGCTAAAAAGTACACTAACACCCATAAACTACCTATTAACCCCTAAACCGAGGCCCTCCCGCATCGCAAACACTATAATAAAAATTTTAACACCTAATCTGCTGCTCCGGACATCGCCGCCACTAGAATAAACATATTAACCCCTAAACCGCCGCACTCCCGCCTCGCAAACAATAGTTAAATATTATTAACCCCTAATCTGCTGTCCCCAACATCGCCGATACCTACATTATATTTATTAACCCCTAATCTACCGCCCCCAATGTCGCCGCAACCTACCTACACTTATTAACCCCTGATCTGCCGCCCCCAACGTCGCCACCACTATGTTAAATGTATTAACCTCTAAATCTAAGTCTAACCCTAACACCCCTTAACTTAAATATAATTAAAATAAATCTAAATAAAAATTCCTATCATTACCTTAATTATTCATATTTAAAACGAAATACCTATAAAATAAACCCTAAGCTAGCTACAATATAATTAATAGTTATATTGTAGCTAGCTTAGGGTTTATTTTTATTTTACAGGCAAGTTTGTATTTATTTTAACTAGGTAGAATAGTTACTAAATAGTTATTAACTATTTAATAACTACCTAGCTAAAATAAATACAAATTGACCTGTAAAATAAAACCTAACCTATGTTTCAATAACACCTAACACTACACTACAATTAAATAAATTCCCTACATTAAATGCAATTAAATAAATAAAAATTAGCTAAATTACAAAAATACAAACACTAAATTACAGAAAATAAAAAAACAAATTACAAGATCTTTAAACTAATTACACCTAATCTAATAGCCCTATCAAAATAAAAAAAAGCCCACCCAAAATAAAAATAAAAACCCTAGCCTAAACTAAACTACCAATAGCCCTTAAAAGGGCCTTTTTGCGGGGCATTGCCCCAAAGAAATCAGCTCTTTTACCTGTAAAAAAAATAATACAAATAACCCCCCCAACAGTAAAACCCACCACCCACACAACCAGCCCCCCAAATAAAAGCCTAACTAAAAAAACCTAAACTCCCCATTGCCCTGAAAAGGGCATTTGGATGGACATTGCCCTTAGGGCATTTAGCTCTATTGCTGTCCTAACCTAAAAATAAAACCCACCCAATACACCCTTAAAAAATCCTAACACTAACCCCCGAAGATTCACTTACTGGGAGAAGTCTTTATCCAAGCGGCAAGATGTCCTCAACGAAGCCGGCAGAAGTGATCCTCCAGACAGGCAGAAGTCTTCATTCAGACGGCATCTTCTATCTTCATCCATCTGGCGCGGAGCGGCTCCATCTTCAAGACATCCGGCGCGGAGCATCCTCTTCCAACGACGTCTTTTTGATGAATGAAGGTACCTTTAAATGACATCATCCAAGATGTTGTCCCTTAGATTACGATTGGCTGATAGAATTCTATCAGCCAATTGGCTGATCCAATCAGCCAATAGGATTGAGCTCGTATTCTATTGGCTGATTGGAACAGCCAATAGAATGCAAGCTCAATCCTATTGGCTGATTGGATCAGCCAATGGGATTGAATTCTATCAACCAATCGGAATCTAAGGGACGCCATCTTGGATGACATAATTTAAAGGTACCTTCATTCATCAAGAAGACGTCGTTGGAAGAGGATGCTCCACGCCGGATGTCTTGAAGATGGAGCCGCTCTGCGCCGGATGGATGAAGATAGAAGATGCCGGATGGATGAAGACTTCTGCCAGTCTGGAGGACCACTTCTGCCGGCTTCGAGGACATCTTGCCGCTTGGATGAAGACTTCTCCTGGTAAGTGAATCTTCGGGGGTTAGTGTTAGGATTTTTTAAGGGTGTATTGGGTGGGTTTTATTTTTAGGTTAGGGCTTTGGGCAGCAATAGAGCTAAATGCCCTTTTAAGTGCAATGCCCATCCAAATGCCTTTTCAGGGCAATGGGGAGCTTAGTTTTTTTTAGTTAGGCTTTTATTTGGGGGGTTGGTTGTGTGGGTGATGGGTTTTACTGTTGGGATGGTTGTATTTTTTACAGGTAAAAGAGCTGATTTCTTTGGGGCAATGCCAAGCAAAAGGCCCTTTTAAGGGCTATTGGTAATTTAGTTTAGGCTAGGTTTTTTTTTATTTTGGGTGGGATTTTTTTATTTTGATAGGGCTATTAGATTAGGAGTAATTAGTTTAAAGATCTTGTAATTTGTTTTTTATTTTCTGTAATTTAGTGTTTTGTTTTTTTGTAATTTAGCTAATTTTATTTAATTTATTTAATTGTATTTAATGTAGGGAATGTATTTAATTGTAGGGTTAGGTTAGGTGTTATTGTAATATAGGTTAGGTTTTATTTTACAGGTCAATTTGTATTTATTTTAACTAGGTAGTTAGTAAATAGTTAATAACTATTTAGTAACTATTCTACCTAGTTAAAATAAATACAAACTTGCCTGTAAAATAAAAATAAACCCTAAGCTAGCTACAATGTAACTATTAGTTATATTGTAGCTAGCTTAGGGTTTATTTTATAGGTAAGTATTTAGTTTTAAATAGGAATAATTTAGGTAATGATAGGAATTTTATTTAGATTTATTTTAATTATATTTAAGTTAGGAGGTGTTAGGGTTAGGGTTAGACTTAGGTTTAGGGGTTAATAGATTTAATATAGTGGTGGCGACGTTGGGGGTGGCAGATTAGGGGTTAATAAGTGTATGTAGGTTGCGGCGACATTGGGGGCGGCAGATTAGAGGTTAATAAATATAATGTAGGTGTCGGCGATGTTGGGGTCAGCAGATTAGGGGTTAATAAGTATAATATAGGTGGGGGCAATGTCCGGAGCGACAGATTAGGGGTTAATAAATATAATTAAGTGTTGCGATGTCTGGGGCGGCAGATTAGGGGTTAATAGACTCGGGGTTCATGTTAGGGTGTTAGATGTAAACATAAAATGTGTTTCCCCATAGGAATCAATGGGACTGAGTTACGGAGCTTTACGCTGCTTTTTTGCAGGTGTTAGACTTTTTCTCCGCCGGCTCTCCCCATTGATGGCTATGGGGAAATCGTGCACAAGCACGTATAACCAGATCACCGCTCACTTAAGCAGCGCTGGTATTGGAGTGCAGTGTGGAGCACAATTTTGCTCTACGCTCACTTCTTGCCTGTTAACGCCGGGTTGATAAAAACCCGTAATACCAGCACTGCAGGAAAGTGAACGGTGAGAATAAACTGCAAGTTAGCAATGCACAGTTCATAACGCACAACTCGTGATCTAGCAGTTTATTAGGAGACCTTTATCCAACAACTCCAAAAATATTCTCAGGGCACAATGCCCTAGACCCGAATTACCAAATTTAGCTCATGCTACTCCTGAGATTGATCTTAATTTACTTAAATTTATTGGCACAAAATGTTTTAATAAACCGGACAGGTTTTTAAAATCTTGTCAAGACAAGCTGTTGGACACTCTGGGTCCGGTTACTAAATTGCTTGAACTGTCTGAGGATGCTATTTCTAAAGAGTCTCAAGTGGATCCCACTATTATTAAACAATGGGTCCAACACTTTGTGTATTTGATTGGTGACTCCAATTCAGCCTTGTCTTCTCAAAGGAAACGTATTTTATTAAGAAAACTTGACCCTAAATTAACAGATTTTGCACTCACTGAAACGGGCCCAAAGGCCAAAGGATATCTATTTGATGAGGCAGGACTAAAAGAACAGGACATGACAGAGCCGGGAAAGGAAGGGGCCACTTTCCTGGCCGTTCATCCTATACATTCAGACCCCTCTACCAGAACAATCCAATTCCATCTACCTCCTTCAACAACTTCTTCCCTACAAGAGGCAGACAATAGTCATCTAGACCATCTCGAGGAAGACCTGTCAGAAGACCCTATTCAGGTAAATTTGAACATTTGTCATTCCATGCTTTCTTTTCCTCAAACATAGGTGACAGACTTGCCTTATTTATTCACAATTGGGGAAAAAATTCTCAAGACCTGTGGGTACTTCAAACAGTCTTGGGCTTTCATCTCAATTTCATATCCATCCCATATCAGTCAGATCTTACCTATCCCATAAAAGTTTCCTATTCAGACTATCACCAACTAGATCTAGAGATTTCAGATTTAGCCAAAAAAACAAGCTATAGAGATGGCTCCTTCAGACAAAGATTCATTCGTCAGCAACTTGTTTCTAGTAAAAAAGAAAGAGGGTTCTTTTCACCCTGTTATAAACCTGAGGGATCTCAACTACCATTTAGAATACAATCATTTCAAGATGGAAGGAATTCATCTCCTCAGAGATTGTCTTCTTCCAAAGGATTGGTTAGTTTGTCTAGACCTGAAAGATGCCTACCTTTCTATTCCCATTCACCATTCTTTCAGAATTTTTTAAAAATTGTTTTGGTAAAACAACCTTTGGCAATTCACATGCCTTCCTTTTGGACTTTCTTAAGCTCCTTGGGCATTTAAAAAGATTCTTCGCCCTGTAGTTGCTTGGCTTCGGATGAGGGTTGTTTGTCTTATAATTTATTTAGATGACATCCTCATCATGCATCAAGATCGTCTTTCTTTCATTTCTCATCTCAGTCTAGCAATAGATCTATTTCAGAATTTAGGATTTGTAATCAATTTAAAAAAATCAGAGATTTATCCTTCCCAGTCTCTAAGATTCCTAGGGTTTTTAATAGATTCTCAATCGGCTACATTGAGTCTTCCTTTAGACAAAGTGAAAAAGATAAAGAAAGAGATTTCTTATGTAATCAGGGTGCCTCTATTTCCTATTCGGACTTTAGCACGAATTATCGGTCTCCTATCATCATCCATTCAAGCTATTTTTCCAGCTCCTCTACACTACAGGGCTCTTCAAAGACTGAAGATTTTTTTTATCTTTTGAAAGGTTTTTATTATTGTCACAAGATTTCCTTGTCAGAAGAAGCAAGATCAGAATTGTTATGGTGGTTTGCAAATTTAGAGGCTTGGAATGGGAGAGACATTTTTGGGTGTTCTCCAAAAATTATTTTGGAATCAGATGCCAGCTATTTGGGATGGGGAGCCAGATTTGGTCCCCTCATTACTGGAGGCAAATGGACTTCAGAAGAAAAGAAACTGCATATCAATTGTTTAGAATTGTTAGCGGGGTTTTTTTGCGGTCAAGAGTTTTGTTCGGCCAGACCTTCCTATTTCTGTTCTACTCAAAATGGACAATATTTCTGCTGTCAAGTATCTCAACCGTTTGGGGGTACTACATCAAAAATATTGTCAGACTTAACATCAGAGTTTATTCACTCTTGTTTGGATCACAATATTCATATTCAGGCAGAATATATTCCGGGTCAGATAAACACCATGGCAGATTGGGGTTCTCATCATCTCCAGGATTCCAGCGATTGGAAACTGAATGCCAAGATATTTCAAATCATCAACTGATTCAATTTTTCAGTTGGATACCAGATCCTCTAGCTCTCGAGACAGATGCGTTTATACAGGAATGGCCAATTCAAGGAGCTTACTCATTCCCTCCTTTTTCAATGATTCCACAAACAATATCGTTTGTCAGGAGGAATCTTCTTTCGATCCTTATAATAACTCCATGGTGGCCAGCCCAGTCTTGGTTTCCAGTCCTTCTAGAGATGTCTTACCTTCCTCCTCTTCTTCTTCCTCTCCAACAAGATCTTCTTTCGGACCCGATAGGACAACCTCACAACTTGGTTCTTCAGGGATCCCTTCATTTTATTGCATGGATGATTTCAGGGGATCCTGGTCATTCGAGGGTCTTTCGAAAGAAGCTAAATAACTTCTCCGAGAAGCTTGGGCACCAGGAACCAAGAAGTTATACAAGTATGCATGGCTCAAATGGTCTAATTGGTGCAGGAGCAGGGACCTGGATCCCTTTTCAGCCCCTGTAAATGAAGTCATTAACTATTTGACGTCCCTGTTTAAAACAAGTTTGGCATACAGGTCTATTAATGTTGCAAGATCGGCAATTTCGGCAGGTCATTATCCTTTAGCTAATATTCCTATTGGCCAAATTTCTTCTGTTAAAAAACTCCTCAAGGCTATCAGAGTTAAGAAACCTCCCATTCCTAAACATTCTTATTTTTGGGATGTATATTTGTTAATTAATTTCTTTAATAATTGGCCTTCTAATAAAGATCTGTCTCTTAAACAGTTAACTTGTAAATTAGCTACTTTTGTTATATTTACTTTCCTGTAGAAGAGTTTCAGATGTTAGAGCAATAGATTACAATTCAAAAATGTTTACTCCTCAAGGTGTAGTTTTTTTTTTATCTAGAAGAACTAAATGTCTTTCTTCCTCTATTTTCTATCCTTACTTCTTTGATCACCCTAAATTATGTGTAGTTTCTTGCTTGAAAGAGTATGAGTCTAAAACTTTACCTTAAATGGGTTAAGTCGATTATGTCTTTAGCTGGTGTGGAAGACAAGTTTTCAGCTCATTCAGTTAGAGGAGCTTCTGCTTCTAAAGCCTTTATTAAATCTGCTTCACTGCAAGAAATCCTTAATGCTGCAGATTGGTCCCCTGATTCTGTATTTCGTCAGTTTTATTTTATGCCTATAACTTCGATTCCACATCATCTTTTATCATGATTAATTTTGTTTTAAACATGCAAAATAGGAGTCTCTGTCCTTGTAATAAAATGGTGATTATCCTAACATTGTGACGGAATAATCTAGATTTTCTTAAAGAGACAGAGACGAGTATTTTCCCTCCCCCTCCCTTATTTCATATGTATTGTATCCTAATTACATTATTACTTTCCCTCCCAGTTTATTGAGGATCTATTGTATTCTATGTTATTATTTTATATTTTATCTTTTTCAGCCCAGAACCCAACAAATTCGGGATTCCAACTATGATCAAGCCTTAGTGTCATGTACTTCATCAAGGGATTCTTCTCTCCATCACTATGATGTCAGACCTTTTCAAGAGTTTCCTTCAATCAAGTTTCCTGTATTCTTCACTATTCTGTTTTGCATATTTGCATGTGTTTCAGAATTTTGTTTCATATTTGTTCCTACTTTCTTTATGTTATTAGCAGCAAAGTTCAAAGAGGATTAGATGTTATATCTCAAGCTACTTATATCCTTGGATGTTATCTGATTGGCTGTTTATATGTTACCTAAGATGTAACTGTAACCCTATTGGGGGAATTTTTTCTGTGTAATTTATTTAAATTTTCAGTTGCTTTTAAGTGCTGTCTGTTCAGTAAATGAAAAGGTAATGCAAAATACTCGTCTCTGTCTCTTTAATAAAATCTTGATTTTTGTGTTTTTGTGTGCATGTTGATGTTTATGGGTGTGTTTGCCTCTTTTATAATTAAATTACAGCAAGACATGGAAGGTCCAGGAAGGGGCTGGTAGCACTTTTAATTGGGGGGGCACATTTTGTTAGTTTGCCCTGTGAGCCAGTTTTTCTAGAAACGCCCTTCACATAAGGTCGTAGCTAAGTCCTGGTGATAGGTGACGGGAAAACTCCATACGGGTCTCCGGACATGTAATCTGACGGGTCAGGGTGGGAGACCCAAACCAGGAACTAGGCAGAGATACGATGAGAGAGGATCAGGTGCAGCCACACCCATTGCAAGGATAACTACACCCAAAAACACAACACGTTTACCTCATATTGTTGTCTGGTTATACCCGCGCTCTCCCTTGTAGAGCCCCATCTATTTCACTGCAGATCTTGCCCTATGGTACTAGTGACCATGCCCATTTGTTGGAGCGGTCCCACCTACATGCTCTCTCAGCTGTTCTGAGGTGACAGTGACAGCATTGGTGGCTGTGACCTAAGCAGGATGAAGTGCCAAACTGGGCAGGGAGCTCCTGTTGCGCCCATCTGTGTATTGAGAAGCAGCTTTTAAACTAACTCTTCAGCTAACTAATGTGCAGTCTTTTTATGCTATTTCCTCCCAAGTGTGTCTGTAAAATATTAAAAAAACACTGTTATCACATTTTTCTTCTTTTTTGCTCTTAAAAATATTTAGTTTTAACATCTCTGTAGAATAAATTGTTCATTATCTTGAATGCAAACTTTTGTTTTATTAACAGTTTTCCAAAGTGCCTTGCAAGTGTGTGTGGAAGATATTTTATTTTTAAACCACTTTTTTTTTTAAATGATAGGTTAAAAAAATAATGGAAAATGTTTTAATTTGTTTTGGAGCTTATAAATGAATAAACACTATGGGGCCCATTTATCAAGCTCCGTATCTAAAGACCGCTGCTCCATTACCTGTCCGCCTGCTATGAGCGAGTACGATCGGGTTGATTGACACCTTCCTGCTGGCGGCTAATCTGCAGGGGGCGGCGTTGCACCAGCAGTTCACAAGATCAACAGCATATATGACTTTGGCGTTGCTTTTTAGCAATTAGAAGGCCGCTAAATGCCGCTGCGCACCACACTTGTATTATGCCCAGCAGTGATGGGGTTAATTAGGTAGCTTGTAGGGAGCTTGCAGGGTTAATTTTAGCTTTAGTGTAGAGATCAGCCACCCACCTGACACATACCACCCCCTGATCCCTCCCATACAGCTCTCTACCCTCCCCCACCCCACAATTGTCACCGCCATCTTGAGTACTGTCAGAAAGTCTGCCAGTACTAAAAGAAAATACTTTTTTTTTTTTTAAATAATAATTATGTAGCTCTGATGGACCCCCCCCCCAAGCCACCAACCTCCCTGATCTCCCCCAAACATCTCTCTAACCCTCCCCCACTACCTATGTGCTGCCGTCTTGGGTACTGGCAGCTGTCTGCCAGTACCCATTTTGCCCCCCAAAAAAGTTTATTTTCTTAAAAATAAATTAAATTTTTCTGCAGTGTAGCAGCCCCCCCTCAACCCCCCCTCCCTCTCCCTAGTTCCCATTCATTTTCATTGATGGCAGTGGTTGCTGCGCGCGCGCGCGCGCACACACACATGCCCGCCCCTCGCAGCCCCCCCGCACGCTCCCGGCGTGCACATTGCAACCTAATGCCGGGGGGTAGTGATGGGCCGCCCACCCACCAACGATGTTCTGATGGGCACCATCGCTACCGGTGCAGAGAGGGCCACAGAGTGGCTCTCTCTGCATCGGTTTGTAAAAAAATGGTATTGCAGGATGCCTCAATATCGAGGCATCACTGCAATACCATAAAAGCGGCTGGAAGCGATCAGAATCGCTTCCACCGCTTGAAAGATCAGAGGACGTGCCAGAAACGTTGTTAAGGGTGGTTTTTTTAGGACGTTCCTGGCACGTCCTCGGTCAATAAGGGGATAAAGGGACACTGAACCCAAAATTTTTCAGATCGAGCAAGCAATTTTAAGCAACTTTCTAATTTACTCATATTATCATTTTTTTCATTCTCTTGATATCTTTATTTGAAAAAGAAGATATCTAAGCTATTTTGTGGTTTAGTGCCCTGGACAGCACTTGTTTATTGGTCAGTTAAATTAATCCACCAATCAGCAAGAACAACCCAGGTTCTTCACCAAAAATGGGCCAGCATCTAAACTTACATTCTTGCTTTTAAAATAGATACCAAGAGAAAGAAGAGAATTTGATAATAGGAGTAAATAAGAAAGTTGCTTAAAATTGCACGCTCTTTCTGAATCACGTAAAATGGCAAGATGAGGGGGGTAGGGGTAGTATTGAACCTGCTTATGATCAGCAACCTTTTAAATAAGCAAAAGCAGTTACTGTAATAATAAGTGTGTAGCAGCACATACCGTACACACATGGGAGGGAACTCCAGATATGTCACAGTCTTAGGTTGTAAACTGCTTGTTCCCTGCCATAGCAGCACTTAGGATGTGGGGTTGGCATGTGACAGCTAGAAAGGCCCCTGGTCTGAAATGTTTCTAAACAATGAAAGTCAGTTTTCCCCCCATGCACTGCACGATCACAGAAGCTCCAGAGGCAAGAGTGCATGCATAGGTAGGCGGGGCTAAGACATTTGCCTGCTATTGTACATTAGCAGGCTCCTTCTTCCCAGATGAATTTGCTTGTGTGAAAGGCAAGGGAGGCCAGAGGGGCAGAGACTACACGTGGTTAGTGATGACTGATGAGTATGTGACAAGTAGAAAAACATAATTTATGCTTGCCTGATAAATTTATTTCTCTTGTGGTGTATCCAGTCCACGGATCATCCATTACTTGTGGAATATTCTCCTTCCCAACAGGAAGTTGCAAGAGGATCACCCACAGCAGAGCTGCTATATAGCTTCTCCCCTAACTGCCATATCCTGTCATTCGACCTAAAACAAGCAGAGAAAGGAGAAACCGTAGGGTGCAGTGGTGACTGTAGTTTTAAATTAAAAAAAAATACCTGCCTTAAAATGACAGGGTGGGCCGTGGACTGGATACACCACAAGAGAAATAAATTTATCAGGTAAGCATAAATTATGTTTTCTCTTGTAAGGTGTATCCAGTCCACGGATCATCCATTACTTGTGGGATACCAATACCAAAGCTAAAGTACACGGATGAAGGGAGGGACAAGGCATGTACTTAAACGGAAGGTACCACTGCCTGTAAAACCTTTCTCCCAAAAATAGCCTCCAAAGAAGCAAAAGTATCAAATTTGTAGAATTTTGAAAAAGTATGAAGCGAAGACCAAGTCGCCGCCTTGCAAAACTGTTCAACAGAAGCCCCATTTTTAAAGGCCCATGTGGAAGCCACAGCTCTAATAGAATGAGCTGTAATCCTTTCTGGAGGCTGCTGGCCAGCAGTCTCATAGGCTAAGCGGATTATGCTTCTTAGCCAAAAAGAAAGAGAGGTTGCCGAAGCCTTTTGACCTCTCCTCTGTCCAGAGTAGACAACAAATAAAGCAGATGTTTGACGAAAATCTTTAGTAGCTTGTAAGTAAAACTTTAAAGCACGAACGTTCCTTCTTTGAAGAAGGATTAGGACACAAAGACGGAACAACAATCTCTTGATTGATATTCTTATTAGATACCACCTTAGGTAAAAACCCAGGTTTGGTACGCAGAACTACCTTATCTGCATGGAAGATCAGATAAGGAGAATCACATTGTAAGGCAGATAACTCGTAAACTCTACGAGCCGAGGAAATAGCTACCAAAAAAAGAACTTTCCAAGATAAAAGTTTGATATCTATGGAATGAAGAGGTTCAAACGGAACCCCCTGAAGAACTTTAAGAACCAAATTTAAGCTCCAAGGTGGAGCAACAGGTTTAAACACAGGCTTGATTCTAACTAAAGCCTGACAAAATGCCTGAACGTCTGGGACATCCGCCAGACGCTTGTGCAAAAGAATAGATAGTGCAGAAATCTGTCCCTTTAAGGAACTAGCTGACAATCCTTTCTCCAATCCTTCTTGGAGAAAAGATAATATCCTGGGAATCCTGACCTTACTCCATGAGTAGCCCTTGGATTCACACCAATAAAGATATTTACGCCATATCTTATGATAGATCTTCCTGGTGACAGGCTTTCGTGCCTGAATTAAGGTATTAATGACTGACTCAGAGAAACCACGCTTTGATAAAATCAAGCGTTCAATCTCCAGGCAGTCAGCCTCAGAGAAATTAGATTTGGATGGTTGAAAGGACCTTGAAGTAGAAGGTCCTGTCTCAGCGGCAGAGTCCATGGTGGAAAGGATGACATGTCCGCCAGATCTGCATACCAAGTCCTGCGTGGCCACGCAGGCGCTATCAAGATCACTGATGCTCTCTCCTGCTTGATTTTGGCAATCAGACGAGTGAGCAGAGGAAACGGTGGAAACACATAAGCCAGGTTGAAGGACCAAAGTGCTGCTAGAGCATCTATCAGCGTTGCCTTGGGGTCCCTGGACCTGGATCCATAACAAGGAAGCTTGGCGTTCTGGCGAGACTCCATGAGATCCAGTTCTGGTTTGCCCCAACGATGAATCAATTGTGCAAACACCTCCGGATGGAGTTCCCACTCCCCCAGATGAAAAGTCTGACGACTTAGAAAAACATAATTTATGTAAGAACTTACCTGATAAATTCATTTCTTTCATATTAGCAAGAGTCCATGAGCTAGTGACGTATGGGATATACATTCCTACCAGGAGGGGCAAAGTTTCCCAAACCTCAAAATGCCTATAAATACACCCCTCACCACACCCACAAATCAGTTTAACGAATAGCCAAGAAGTGGGGTGATAAGAAAAAGTGCGAAAGCATAAAAAATAAGGAATTGGAATAATTGTGCTTTATACAAAAAAATCATAACCACCACAAAAAAGGGCGGGCCTCATGGACTCTTGCTAATATGAAAGAAATGAATTTATCAGGTAAGTTCTTACGTAAATTATGTTTCCTTTCATGTAATTAGCAAGAGTCCATGAGCTAGTGACGTATGGGATAATGACTACCCAAGATGTGGATCTTCCACGCAAGAGTCACTAGAGAGGGAGGGATAAAATAAAGACAGCCAATTCCGCTGAAAATAATCCACACCCAAAATAAAGTTTTAATATTAAAAATATAAGCAGAAGATTCAAACTGAAACAGCTGCCTGAAGTACTTTACTACCAAAAACAGCTTCAGAAGAAGAAAACACATCAAAATGGTAGAATTTAGTAAAAGTATGCAAAGAAGACCAAGTTGCTGCTTTGCAAATCTGATCAACCGAAGCTTCATTCCTAAACGCCCAGGAAGTAGAAACTGACCTAGTAGAATGAGCTGTAATCCCCTGAGGTGGAGTTTTACCCGACTCAACATAGGCATGATAAATTAAAGATTTCAACCAAGATGCCAAAGAAATGGCAGAAGCTTTCTGGCCTTTTCTAGAACCGGAAAAGATGACAAATAGACTAGAAGTCTTTCGGAAAGTCTTAGTAGCTTCAACATAATATTTCAAAGATCTAACAACATCCAAAGAATGCAATGATTTATCCTTAGAATTCTTAGGATTAGGGCATAATGAAGGAACCACAATTTCTCTACTAATGTTGTTGGAATTCACAACCTTAGGTAAAAATTTAAAAGAAGTTCGCAACACCGCCTTATCCTGATGAAAAATCAGAAAAGGAGACTCACAAGAAAGAGCAGACAATTCAGAGACTCTTCTGGCAGAGGAGATGGCCAAAAGGAACAAAACTTTCCAAGAAAGTAATTTAATGTCCAATGAATGCATAGGTTCAAACGGAGGAGCTTGAAGAGCCCCCAGAACCAAATTCAAACTCCAAGGAGGAGAAATTGACTTAATGACAGGTTTTATACGAACCAAGGCTTGTACAAAACAATGAATATCAGGAAGATTAGCAATCTTTCTGTGAAAAAGAACAGAAAGAGCAGAGATTTGACCTTTCAAGGAACTTGCGGACAAACCTTTATCTAAACCATCCTGAAGAAACTGTAAAATTCTCGGAATTCTAAAAGAATGCCAGGAAAAATGATGAGAAAGACACCAAGAAATATAAGTCTTCCAGACTCTATAATATATCTCTCTAGATACAGATTTACGAGCCTGTAACATAGTATTAATCACAGAGTCAGAGAAACCTCTTTGACCAAGAATCAAGCGTTCAATCTCCATACCTTTAAATTTAAGGATTTGATATCCTGATGGAAAAAAGGACCTTGCGACAGAAGGTCTGGTCTTAACGGAAGAGTCCACGGTTGGCAAGAGGCCATCCGGACAAGATCCGCATACCAAAACCTGTGAGGCCATGCTGGAGCTACCAGCAGAACAAACGAGCATTCCTTCAGAATCTTGGAGATTACTCTTGGAAGAAGAACTAGAGGCGGAAAGATATAGGCAGGATGATACTTCCAAGGAAGTGATAATGCATCCACTGCCTCCGCCTGTTATGATCTGTAATGTTATGTGTTAGAACAGGTGGTAAATAAGTTCTGGTACCTAGTATCCGCTATAGCAGGACCACTCAGCCTCACACCAAACCTTGGATTCACACAGATTTAACTTACAGGAATCCGGTTTTGCTCATTGAACTGAGGGTCACTACTGCAGGGTACAGAGTGAATACGGAGCTGTCACGCAACCAGGTTACAGGATGTCTGTAACTCAACAGATAGGAGGAGTATCTATAGATTGGATAAGTAATTAATCAACTAATTAACTAGTGATTAAATGTGATATAGCTGACACATATACAGAGAAGATAGATGGTGAAATGGAATGTAATACAAACAGATGTAGTACAAAGAGATATTGTTATAAGGCCAGAATGTATTTGTTAGGAATTCAGCACATGAGGGAATATCATATGTAGATAGAATGATATGTTAGATTATGTTAACATATCATGTTAACATATCAAGGATAAGTTAGTAGCAAACGATAAGTCACTTAGTCAAGTTCAGGGTGGTCACAGCAAATGATGTTAAGCAAGCAGCAGTTCAAGCAGAGTAGGCAATGTAACAGGCAGTTGAAGTTAATCCTGCAGTTTAGTGATAGTAACAGTAATTGAATACAGTGCTTAGTTAGTTTGCTTAGTTGAGAGACATAATGATATCCAAATAGAGTAATAAAATATACAGACCAATTCCTGATGGTTATTTGGAAGGCTAAGTCAGAGCCAGATGAAAGCCTTACTGTATCCTGGATGATTGTTTGTTGAGAGGACACAGCGCGGTACACGCGCTGCAGACACGCTGAGATGCCGGGTGTGACGTCACAGCCACCCGGTGTAACAGTTAGGGAATTGAAAGCTGCTCCTTTGGTTCCTAAGAAACTGCAAGTAACAAAAGAGGCAGACCGGCACACAGCAATGAAGGATTAAGGTAGGCTGCCAAGATTCAAAGCAACAAGTAAGAAATCCCCACAGCTTGAGGAAAGGGCTAGGTGTCTTCAGAGGGGAGTCACATTAAGTAACTGATTCAAATTACCAAGCGAGGAGCATAGAGAGGAGGGGCCTTAAATAGGGAGAGAGGATTCAGAATTAAAGGGACAGGATTGTAATAGTGAATACCCTGACAGGACACCCCCCTCAAGGAGCCGCTCAGCGGATCAAGGACCTGGACGGTGAGGATTCCTCCTATGGAACAAGGAAACCAGGCGCGGAGCCATAACATTAGTAGCAGGCTCCCAAGAATCTTCTTCAGGTCCATAACCCTTCCAACTGACCAAATACTGAAGGCGGTTTCGAAAGTATCGAGAATCTTGAATAGAATCAATCTCGTACTCCATCTCATCTGTCACATGAGTTAGAGAAGTATCCATCGAAGATGTAGCCCTGATAGAAGCATAGGGTTTAAGGAGTGAGACATGAAATGTTGGATGAATTCTCATGGAAGAAGGTAGTTGAAGAGTGACTGCATTAACATTAACAACATTCTTAATTTCAAAGGGACCCAAATAAAGTGAAGCGAGCTTTTTGGAAGGAACCTGTAATCTTATATTCTTCGTGCTTAACCAAACTTTATCTCCCACCTTATATTTGGGAGGTTTAGAACGTCGTAGATCGTAGTAATGTTTTTGAGCTTTTTGAGCATCGAGTAGTAGTTGTTTTACAGTGGCAAAACCTTTCACTAAAGTATTGATTTTATCATTAACAACAGGTATAGGAGAGTTTTTCGGAGTCTGAATGTCATAAGAAGGATGAAAACCGTAGTTAAGGAAAAATGGAGACATTTTAGTGGAGGAATTGAGCATGTTATTATGAGCAAATTCAGCAGTGGAAAGGAGAGAATGCCAATTATCTTGTTCTAGAGAACAGTAACAATGGAGATACTGTTCCAGGGCTTGATTTGTTCTCTCAGTCTGCCCATTGGTTTGTGGATGAAAAGCTGTACTTAACCTCCTAGAGATGTTGAGGGATTTACAAAGATGATCCCAAAATCTAGAGGTAAACTGAGAACCTCTGTCAGTAGTAATGGAATTTGGTAGACCATGTAATTTGACAATATGATCTATGAAAAGAGTAGCTGTTTCTGGAGCTGTGGGTAGACCTCTATGTGGCAGGAAATGGGCCATTTTAGAAAAAAGATCAACAACGACCATGATAGTGTTGAAGTTAGCAGAAGGTGGCAGATCGACAATAAAGTCCATGGCAATATCTGCCCAAGGTCTTTCAGGTATTGGAAGAGATAGAAGGTATCCGTAGGGACGTGTATGTTGATGTTTTTTAGTAGTGCAAAGAAAACATGTTTTGATGTATTGCTTGATTGTATCAGACATTTTGGGCCACCAATAATTCCTTGAAAGGATATGAAGAGTCCTATGTACGCCAGGATGACCTGCTAAAGAGGAATCATGAGCTGCTGCTAAAAGCTGATTCCTGAGAACCTTGGGTACATATAGTTGATCATGATGATAGAACAGTTCATCAGAATGTTTATTTAAATTGAGGTGTGTTATTAATGAATCCTCCTTCTGTTGCAGCTTTAGGGTCTCCAAGAAATCGTTTGTTAAACAAATGATTCTGTCCGCAGGTATCACTGAGGCAGGTGTCAGATGATCTTGTGGCTTAGGAGGTATACGAGAGAGGGTATCTGCCTTAAGATTCTTAGAACCTGGACGATAGGTGATCACATAATCAAAACGTGAGAAGAAAAGGCTCCAGCGGACTTGACGAGAAGTCAGGGTCTTGTTTGACTTTAAATACTCTAAGTTACGATGGTCTGTGTAAATAGTAATAGGAAATTTTGTACCTTCCAGGATATGCCTCCAGAATTCCAATGCGGATTTAATGGCAAGCAATTCCTTATCACCAATACCATAGTTTATCTCAGCTGAGCTCATGACACGAGAATAGAATGCAACAGGATGTAATGGCTGTTCTTGAGAGGCCCTCTGGGACAGAACAGCCCCTATTGCAAATTCAGAAGCATCAACCTCAAGCGTAAAATGACAACTGGGATCTGGGAATTGCAAAATAGGGGCTGAAGTAAATTTATTCTTGAGGGTAGTGAAAGAGTCTTGAGCTCTACTATCCCATGAAAACCTGATATGTTTCTTAGTTAAAGTTGTTAATGGTTTGACAATATGTGAGAAATCTTTAATGAATTTTCTATAAAAATTCGCAAAACCAAGAAACCTCTGGACATCTTTTTTACAAGAGGGTACTGGCCATTTGAGTATAGCTTCTACTTTACTGGTCTCCATAGTAATCCCAGTAGGAGAGATACAGTAACCCAAAAATGAAATAGAGTTAGAATTAAATATACATTTCTCTAGTTTGGCGTAGAGATGATGTTGTCTTAAACGAGATAAAACTAATTTTACATGTTTTAAATGGTTTTCAAAAGTGTCTGAATAGACAAGAATGTCATCTAAATAGATAACAATACATACATCCAGAAGGTCGTGAAAAACATCATTTATGAAGCACTGGAAAGTGGCTGGGGCGTTGCAGAGCCCAAACGGCATTACTGTGTATTCATAAAGTCCGTATCGTGTACGGAAAGCCGTTAACCACTCATCCCCTGCTCTCATCCTGATTAAATTGTATGCGCCCCTAAGATCGAGCTTGGTGTAGATGGTGGCACCCTGAAGACGCTCAATTAGTTCAGGAATGAGAGGCAGGGGATATCTGTTTTTCTTAGTACATTTATTCAGTTGTCTGTAATCTATAATGGGGCGTAAACTGCCATCTTTATTTTTCACAAAAAACATAGCAGCACCTGCAGAGGAAGTGGATGGACGTATAAACCCTTTTTTCAAGTTTTCGTCTAGATATTCCTTAAGGTGGGCTAGTTCAGGTTGAGACAAAGGATATATATGACCATATGGAATGGTGCAGTTAGGAATGAGATCAATAGGGCAGTCATACTTTCTATGTGGTGGAAGTGTAGCTGCCTCAACCTTATCAAAAACATCAGCATATTCTTTGTAGCAATCTGGTAATGTGTCTACATTAATATGACAAAGTGTATGAGAATCAGTGCAGAATTGCTTGCAATACTGAGAATCAAAAACTACAGTAGAGTCTGTCCAATAAATAGTGGGGTTATGCATAGACAACCACTGAATACCAAGTATCATAGGGTAGACAGAACTTGGTAAAACATCAAAAGACATCAACTCAGTATGCCCTGAGTCTGAGGTAACCTTAAGTGGAACTGTATGGTGTGAGATAGGACCAGAACTAAAAAATGAACCATCAACCAAACGGATGGCTAGTGCAACACTCTGGCCTAGATTTAGAGTTCGGCGGTAGCCGTCAAAACCAGCGTTAGAGGCTCCTAACGCGGGTTTTTTACGCACTCCGGTATTTAGAGTTTATTTACCGCGACTCAAAATACACCTAACGCTCAACTTTCTACCGCCACCTCAGACCCAGTAGTAAACATATACCGCACAAAAAAACATCCACGAATCACAAAACAAATATTACACAAAGTACACTTACACTCATACAAACACAACACTATCTTTATTTTTCGTATTTTTTATTTTTTCTTTAAAATACAAAGGATTAAAGTTGCGAGATCTCGGGTGTTTGAAAAAAATCCACACAAATCCATTTTCCCATTGACTTACATGGACATACGGGAAAAGACCCTCATATACCTACATCTAACGAATAACATTATCACAAACATACACTCATCGATGCATACAAACAATATACACCACATTACATACACAAAATATTTATTTATTACAAAAAGAACACGATTTAGTTACTTTTTCACACAAGATCATGACGTCACTCACTTTACGAGGAAAACCAGTCTTAGAAAAAAAAATATAGAAATCTTTGGAGCCTCCATTGACTTCTATTGGGAAGACGTGCTCGTGCACGCGAAACCCTCATTTCCCTAACGCACGCAAATAGCGTAGACTGAAAAACTCCAAATACCAGCGCTAGAAAATACATGATTTCATGCGTTAGACCCAGCTATGATAAATAGATCAAGAAATGACTATTTCCCTATGGTGGACTTATGTTTTTTAATATTAAATATTCACCACACCATAAATATTTTTAACACTTTTAGATTACATCAACTACAAATCCCCATCACTAGTAACACATTATTATTTCAATAAAATTACATTTACAATTAAAATAAAATTCAATACACATTTCTGGATTCACAAACACTACACAATGGGAAACATCTCTCATTTACCTTTATTATTGCATTTCTGTTATTCAACTCATATGCTTGCAGCAACTGCATATCTACATAGGCTTAACACATGATCACTCATGGATGCACATACATTACTTTTAACATTCAATCATACATGTGCATTCAAATGATGGGGGAAAAACACATTACATTCTCTCTAGGAATCACAAAACACAACATATGGATTTTACTGTACTTTTAACATCATGATTCCATCACCAGAAACCATTAGGAATTACGTACAACAAGAACATCATTACACCAGATTACAGATGTCACTTTATGGGAAGGAACAACAATGCCAGACCGCTATATAGAAGTCAGCATATGTGGGACACAATCACAATATATACGTACATGTACATAACACGCATCACCCATCACGCAACCACAAAGCACACATTTAGATTTTATTCAGCACACAATAACAATGTAGCACAATACAACAACACAATGAGGATTTCACAACTACATAGGCAGGTTAATAATATCATGACGTCATTAGAAGATTCAACCATACACATCACAGATTCACCACTGTACCGCCCCTTTAGGAACTTTAACACTCAATACTACAATACAACATATACGTAAAACACACTTTTGAACAGCATTATTATGGAGATTTCAATGGGACAATTCAGAAATATTGTCAGATCGCACATCAATTATATATATAATACTACAGATGACAGCCGGAAGTTATTCAGTATTCGTGCAATTTTTATGGGACGCATACAATATCGTCAGATCGAAAATCACTTATATATATAATACTACAGATGACAGCCGGAAGTTCTTCAGTATTAGTGCCATTTGAATGGGACGCATACAATATTGACATCTCGGCAATCACTTATATATACAATACTACAGATGACAGCCGGAAGTTATTCAGTATTAGTGCGATTTGAAAGGGACGCATACAATATTGACTGCTCGGAAATCACTTATATATATAATACTACAGATGGCAGCCGGAAGTTATTCAGTATTATTGCGATTTTACAGGGACGCATACAATATTGACATCTCAGCAATCACTTATATATACACAATACTACAGATGGCAGACGGGAAGTTATTCAGTATTAGTGCGATTTGAAAGGGACGCATACAATATTGACAGCTCGGCAATCACTTATATATACAATACTACAGATGGCAGACGGGAATTTCGGAATTATTATTGCGATTTGAAAGGGACGCGTACAATATTGACAGCTCGGCAATCACTTATATATACAATACTACAGATGACAGACGGGAAGTTCTGAATTATTATTGCGATTTGAAAGGGACGCGTACAATATTGACAGCTCGGCAATCACTTATATATACAATACTACAGATGACAGACGGGAAGTTCTGAATTATTATTGCGATTTTAAAGGGACGCATACAATATTGACAGCTCAGCAATCACTTATATATACAATACTACAGATGACAGACGGGAAGTTATGAATTATTATTGCGATTTTAAAGGGACGCATACAATATTGACAGCTCTGAAATCACTTATATATACAATACTACAGATGTTACTTTATCATTTACAAACAATATTGCAGCAACATTGATCGATCACATTCGATGCACATTATACACAACTATGCACTTTCATTCATGTTAGCCTGGACGTGTGCTTGTTACTATAACATCGCGTTTAGGAAATATTGATTACGCATATGATCAAACATTACAAACATGCACTGTATGTGTGATATTTGACACTTTCACATTGAGAATCATTGTTTGAAACTAACATTTCAGCAAACAACAAATAAACGCCCACTGTGAAAGCATTCGCGCCGCTCACATACAAACAGGTGAATACAATCAGCAATCATTACAAACTCACTACCATTGGACTAATTGTACTATAAATCCCCCAAACAACATGGCCAATGCATCACTTGTGATCCACATCAGATCAAGTGCTTACCTTGTTACGCTGTTTTGAAAGATGGATGACGATGACATGGTAGACGCTGCTGGTGGTGCTATTGGCGAACTAGCTGTTGGTCGAATCAGGCAGCCTCGGCGGCTCAGACCGAGACGAAGGGGTCGTCTGGTTCGAGGTCCTCGTGTCTACAGGGTGAGACCCACCTTGGAAAACATGAGTGACTTTGAGGTTTTTGATAAGTATCGGCTCGATCGCGAACAGCTCATTGGCCTTTACGATCTTCTTAAACCTCATTTGGAGCCACGTATACAAATAAGGACTGCTGTTCCCCCCATGAGTAAGATGCTAAGCTGTCTATACGTCCTGGCCTCCGGGAGTTTTCAATCCGGAGAACTGTACATGCATGGCCTGGCTCAAGGTACATTCTCTGGGGTGTTTGATAACTTTCTGAACGCCATGGTACGTATCAGTAAGCAATACATAGGATTCCCACAGAATGATGGTGATTGGAGGCGCCTGAAGCGGGAATTCTTTGATATTGCTCAATTGCCCAATGTCTTGGGAGCCATTGATTGTACCCACATTGCGCTGCGTGCTCCAATTGATGACTTGCCATTCAGAAATCGCAAACATTTTCATAGCCTCAACGTGCAGTATGTTTGTGACGCACGGATGAGGATTATGCATGTGTATGCGAATTTTGGAGGTGCTTGTCATGATGCCCGCATCCTCTCTCTGTCATCCCTGTGGAGACAGTTTGAGGAAAGACAAATGCCCCCTGGTTATCTCGTTGGTGAGTATTTGTGCACAACATGGTTAATTATTTTGACAATTGCCCCTGTATTTTTTAACTGTTAGCGTCATGTTCAGCTATAGGATTAAATTTAACCATTTGTTATTTACCGACGCTAATGTCTATTTTTATTGAAATGCAGATATGTAGCATGTCTTACCTTAAGTGTTCAGATAGAGAATGCAATGTAAACATGTAGTTAGCATTTTACACAAGGTTTGTTTTAGGAGAAATACGCATATGTAGCATGTCTTAGATGAAATGGCAAGATATTATCTCATGCAATTTAACCCTTTCATTGTCTTTTTCTGCTAATGTCTAGTTTTATTGAAATGCAGATATGTAGCATGTCTTACCTTAAGTGTTCATATAGAGAATGCAATGTAAACATGTAGTTAGCATTTTACACAAGGTTTGTTTTAGGAGAAATACGCATATGTAGCATGTCTTAGATGAAATAGCAAGATATTATCTCATGCAATTTAACCCTGTCATTGTCTATTTCTGCTAATGTCTAGTTTTATTGAAATGCAGATATGTAGCATGTCTTACCTTAAGTGTTCAGATAGAGAATGCAATGTAAACATGTAGTTAGCATTTTACACAAGGTTTGTTTTAGGAGAAATACGCATATGTAGCATGTCTTAGATGAAATAGCAAGATATTATCTCATGCAATTTAACCCTGTCATTGTCTATTTCTGCTAATGTCTAGTTTTATTGAAATGCAGATATGTAGCATGTCTTACCTTAAGTGTTCAGATAGAGAATGCAATGTAAACATGTAGTTAGCATTTTACACAAGGTTTGTTTTAGGAGAAATACGCATATGTAGCATGTCTTAGATGAAATAGCAAGATATTATCTCATGCAATTTAACCCTGTCATTGTCTATTTCTGCTAATGTCTAGTTTTATTGAAATGCAGATATGTAGCATGTCTTACCTTAAGTGTTCAGATAGAGAATGCAATGTAAACATGTAGTTAGCATTTTACACAAGGTTTGGTTTAGGAGAAATACGCATATGTAGCATGTCTTAGATGAAATAGCAAGATATTATCTCATGCAATTTAACCCTGTCATTGTCTATTTCTGCTAATGTCTAGTTTTATTGAAATGCAGATATGTAGCATGTCTTACCTTAAGTGTTCAGATAGAGAATGCAATGTAAACATGTAGTTAGCATTTTACACAAGGTTTGGTTTAGGAGAAATACGCATATGTAGCATGTCTTAGATGAAATAGCAAGATATTATCTCATGCAATTTAACCCTGTCATTGTCTATTTCTGCTAATGTCTAGTTTTATTGAAATGCAGATATGTAGCATGTCTTACCTTAAGTGTTCAGATAGAGAATGCAATGTAAACATGTAGTTAGCATTTTACACAAGGTTTGGTTTAGGAGAAATACGCATATGTAGCATGTCTTAGATGAAATAGCAAGATATTATCTCATGCAATTTAACCCTGTCATTGTCTATTTCTGCTAATGTCTAGTTTTATTGAAATGCAGATATGTAGCATGTCTTACCTTAAGTGTTCAGATAGAGAATGCAATGTAAACATGTAGTTAGCATTTTACACAAGGTTTGGTTTAGGAGAAATACGCATATGTAGCATGTCTTAGATGAAATGGCTAGATACAGATTTATATATAATTTTTTTTATTTTTTTATGTTTCTGACAACTTTTAATATGGATTATGGTTTTTAAAAAATATATTTATACAACAATATACTAGTTTAAGTATTCTGTTTGAATTATGTTCTGTTCTAAATTTATAGGTGATTCTGGGTACATGAGCCGGCCTTGGCTCATTACCCCCTTGCGTAGCCCAACTGATGTGTCTGAGGAGCGCTACAATAGGGCTCATAAGAGAACCAGGGCGGTGGTTGAAAGGATGTTCGGGCTCCTGAAGATGAGATTCAGGTGCCTGGACCGTTCTGGAGGAGCACTCCAGTACAACCCAAAGAAGGTGGCTAAGATCGTTGTAGCCTGTAGCGTCCTGCATAATATTGCACAGCGGGCTGGGATGCTGCAGGCCGTCCCGGTGGACAGAGACCTCCTCAGAGATGAGGAGGATGATCCTGTTCTAGAGGGGGAATTCCAGGACGAGGGACTTGATGTCAGAGCAGACGTCATCAACCGCCACTTTAGACGGTAAATAATAGAAGTTACACTGGAGTATTTTCAATAGATGTGAACTCTAGGGAAATGACAAGTAGAGAATTGTGCAAACATGTTAGTATTGATCAAATGTTAGAATAATATTTATTTCTCATAATATAGGTGATGCTCTGGGCATTGGGTCCTATAGCGAGTCTTTGCCACCTGGTTTTTATAGAGGACATCAGATGGTAAGTAGAAATGTATGGACTGTTGCTGGCATGATTTGTACACAAATACATAATATGGCATACATTTTTAAAAATATAACTTTGTTTACACATTACTTATGTACATAATCAGAAAGGGATACTCTAGAATGACTATGGTTCAATGTGACACAGAGGTTTGTTCTGCTCAATATGACTCATCTTCACACTTGATAGAAAATAACACAGGTTCATACACAGGCTTAGTAAGCTAGTGATAGATATTTATTATGAAATGGGGGGTGGGAGAGGGGTACAGAACTGATTCACACACTTGTATGAAATCTTTATATATAATTTCTTACATTAGGGAGATGACTTAATATAAAGACTGAAAGGGAACAATTTGAAGCCTGACAGTGAAGATTTCCAAGACTGACAGTGGGGGAAAAAGCCAAGATTGAAATTGAAGTATACCAATGGGATCATGTATGGCATATTTAAATTCTGCTGACCTTGAAAACCATACAAAGACATGTTCACATGGTAAGTGCAAACTATTTGATAGAATAAGGCTGTGGAGACATCCTATTGGAGACACTTAGATGATTTTCTATTTTGTAGATGGTATTTCCCAGTCCTCTATTTAATGAACTGATGAATAAGACACCTATTGAAGATCAACTGTTTACCCCTGAATTGACATTCAAAGACCATGCATTGTCCAGGTTGGTGTACCAATGCATGCTAGTGAAGACTGTAGAATATTAGTAGCTTACATACATTAGTCATATTTAGTTCTTAATTAGATATTTAGGGATCACAATCAGACACTTAGATGATTTTACTTTTTTAGATGGTAATTCCCAGTCCTCTATTTAATGAACTGATGAATAAGACACCTATTGAAGATCAACTGTTTACCCCTGAATTGACTTTCAAAGACCATGCATTGTCCAGGTTGGTGTACCAATGCATGCTAGTGAAGACTGTAGAATATTAGTAGCTTACATACATTAGTCATATTTAGTTCTTAATTAGATATTTAGGGATCACAATCAGACACTTAGATGATTTTCCTTTTTAGATGGTATTTCCCAGTCCTCTATTTAATGAACTGATGAATAAGACACCTATTGAAGATCAACTGTTTACCCCTGAATTGACATTCAAAGACCATGCATTGTCCAGGTTGGTGTACCAATGCATGCTAGTGAAGACTGTAGAATATTAGTAGCTTACATACATTAGTCATATTTAGTTCTTAATTAGATATTTAGGGATCACAATCAGACACTTAGATGATTTTACTTTTTAGATGGTATTTCCCAGTCCTCTATTTAATGAACTGATGAATAAGACACCTATTGAAGATCAACTGTTTACCCCTGAATTGACATTCAAAGACCATGCATTGTCCAGGTTGGTGTACCAATGCATGCTAGTGAAGACTGTAGAATATTAGTAGCTTACATACATTAGTCATATTTAGTTCTTAATTAGATATTTAGGGATCACAATCAGACACTTAGATGATTTTACTTTTTTAGATGGTAATTCCCAGTCCTCTATTTAATGAACTGATGAATAAGACACCTATTGAAGATCAACTGTTTACCCCTGAATTGACATTCAAAGACCATGCATTGTCCAGGTTGGTGTACCAATGCATGCTAGTGAAGACTGTAGAATATTAGTAGCTTACATACATTAGTCATATTTAGTTCTTAATTAGATATTTAGGGATCACAATCAGAAAAAGGAATACATATTATAGTTGATATAGAGGTATTTGAATGGACATGAAATATTACATTTATGTTCAGCATACATATATTGTTTACATGTGATATACATTATTATGTATAAATTTAATTTTTTAAATTTAAATATTATTTTTAATCAACAATATAATGGTGTATGTATTTCATTAATTTAAAATGAATGTAATGATTATCTTTAAAAAATGTTGATCAAAGTTAGAGCATAGACACCATATGATTTTAAATGTATTTTATGAATATTTTACAACGTGTGTATTAACTTTGTTCCATTTTTATTATTTGTCATTTCAGATTGGCATCTGATGACTTCATGGAATATTTAATAATTTTCTATTAAATATATATTTTTTTTTAGCAGATTCTAATATATATCAATATAATCTGTAAATAAATAAAACTTGGACTCCCATGACTGATAGTTGGCTATTTGACAAGCACATGCATAAGAGAAAATAATGCATTAATAGTAGAAAATAAAATTCTTCAGAGAATATTAAAAGATATATTTTAACATTAATTGGGGAGTCATATTCTTCAATGCTTTTATATTGAAAAAGTATATATTAAAAATATTTAGGATATGTATTAATATTATGATTGTTTTAACATTTAATAAGGTGAAGTGGTTCAATTACATGAAAGTGACAGTGTTGTTGAATGTAAAAAGAATTGTATAAGATCATGTATCTTCCTTAGGTATCTCAAAACATTATTAGAAAATATTTTACAATTATTACATTTATAAATGGTAGGTCATTTAACTTTATAATTTTTAATAATTAGTTATTGGATGCCAGGTTAATCTATGTAATTTTCTAGTGGAGTCATTTAACTATACTTAGTAATATTATGTATTTATTACTATCTTACCTCTTGGGTTAGACATCAAATATCTATATAGAATGTAATTTCCCCTTTAGTTTATTTTGTCAATGTTAAATCAAAATACAATATGTTTGGGTCCTTAAAGGGGTCATTCAAAATGTATATTTTGTATACATTGTTACAAATATCATACAAGAATTTAAACATATTTAGAATGTACTATAGAATTACATTCAGTCTTTAAATATACTTGTTAAAATAAAAATAAATGCACATATCTTAGTCAATGATATAAGGCATCTATATGCAAACAACAATCAGCATCAAAATAGCCTATGTAGAGATGTATTTAATCCACGAATATATATAATTACAATATAATAATTGAATAACAAAACATATTAAGTTGGTCAAATATAAGATTATGATACAAAATGCATACATAACATATAGCTTAATGTCCCTCTACGCTGAAGGCTAAAAAAGACCTCATTTAATAAATATATTTCAGTCAGTGTGTAAAACAATCTAGAAGTTAATCTAAATTTGCTTTACTCATATGTTAGACTCATTTAGCAAAAGGAAGGTGCCTAGGTTTATGATATATTAAGCATTATTGTGAAATGTTTATTTAAAGGGACATGAACTCAAAATATACTTAAAGGTAGCCATTTAAAAAAACAATGATTTATACATTCTGAATGAGTATTCTATTTTAATCAACTTTAAAACTTGTCTCATATTATGAATGCTCATTGTGATGTTGCTATCATTACTTTAGAAATAAGGCAGTAAATAGCTAATTTATTTGCTTCAGTACTCTGGACACAACTTGATTTTTTGGAATAATTGATGCAACAATCGTCAAGGACAACCCAGGTTTTTATTAAACAATTGTCCGTAATATAAAATATCATTATTGATTTTCAAATAAACATAACAAGATAACTTAACATTTGATAATCGTATTAAATAATAAAGTTGATTAACATTTCATGCTCAATCACCAATGGTAAATTTGTTTGGACAGTGTCCCTTTAAGAGCTTGAAATAGTGTATTTACTTCTCTTCCTATCTTGACATACTTTGCTTGAAAAGCATATCGAGATAGGCTCAGTAGATGAAGATTGGTGGATGCACAGAGATGCCTTATGTGATTGGCTCAACCATGTGCATTTAAATTTCTTATGTTGAGGATATATAAATACTAAGAGAAAATGATTTACATTTTAAAGTCTAAACAATCTTCTATCTCTACAGATCATTTGATACAATTGTTTGTAATGTCTCTTTAAAACTAAAGACGACATTGCACAATAACATATATGAGCACTTCAGAGAAATACAAGCTCGAGGTTTATTTGCGAATAACAAAGCTGTAGTTTAACATTTATAAACAGATTATCAAAGTTACTGACATTCTTCCCGGAATTTTAACATTAATAAATATTGCGTGGGAAACGCATCTTCAAACACCAGATTAGCATATTTAAACATTAGTGTAATGTCACGCAATAGCACACAATCAATGTGCATTATAAATACATTTAATAGAGCAATGTCAATACTTCACAATAAATTTATTTAAAGAACAATAAAGACATACAATATTAAATGTGTATTTGTATTAAAGAAACAGACCGTTATTAAACCGAGAAATGTCTACAACATTAATAATGTGACAGGATTAGATTTTAAAGAGTATTTAATCATTAATATTTCACGGATCACGGATATTAAATCTGCGTCACACATATCCGCATGACAGGCCCATGAGTTACAAATAAGTCTACATGAAAAATGAAGTTACAGCACCACCAAGCGGTATGTGTAAGGAAGTTACTAAGATATGAAACATTAAGGAACGGCCAATCAGAGTTCATCACACAAACACAACTTGAGTCAGGATGGTCTCACAGACATTATAACAATATTTCAAACTTTTATCCAATCAGATGTACAGATAAATTGTCCCATGGTGCATCTCATGTTTACTTCACCATATAAAAGTCCATTACACGTTGCCATCTTTGTCAGTTCTCTAATGCCTGCAGGCAGTTTATATTATTATAATATATTTATTGGACAACCCAGCAGGCATGTCAGTTCCCAGGTTCACCAAGGAGGAGAGCGCTGCACTGGTCCACGCCGTCAAGGACTTTTATCCCCAGCTGTTTGGGAACAAGAGGAGCTCGACAGATGCGCCTGTTAAGAAGGCCCTCTGGGAGTCTATCACCAATGCGGTTAGATTGGTGTGTGACGTCCAGAGGACCCAGGATCAGATCATGAGGAGATTCGGAGATATGAGGTTGCGTTTATCGAAAAAAGTCAACCTCATAAGGGACTGGGTACAAGCCCGTAAAAGAGGGGGCCAAAGAAAGGCCCCGCGGAAACTGTACCTACTCCCTTATGAGGTGACTTTATGCGAGCTCCTCAATCTCCGGGTCCCCAAAAGATTTAGATCCTCGCCATCCTCGGCCTCCTCTTCTTCCCTCCCAGCTGCGGGATCTGAAAGTCCTGACGCGGGGGACAGGGCAGATGCTTCTCCGTCCGGTGGCCTGGGAGGACCCGATAGAGAATCTGAACCAGGTAATTATCCAACTTCATATAATATTTATAATGTTAAAAATCAAAAATGTGTATTTAGTCAGATACTAAACCTATACAGATCTCACAACATACACTACATATGATGTTTAGATATCTGATTTTACATTAGTGATACATGAAATTGGAATGATGTTTCTTGCGCTCTACAGAATATGCGTCACAGAGCGGAAATGTAATTTCGCATCCACGTTAACATGGGTTTGCGGAAAGTGGCATTGCTTTATACATGTTGGTCAAATGACGGATGCGTAATTCCGCTTGGAATCATTGCGCAATGATCGCGAAAATGGCATTTCTCATCCACGTTAACATGGGTTTGCGGAAAGTGGCATTGCTTTATACATGTTGTTAAAAATTAAATGGAAAATCTTCGATTAGTGAAGAATACAGTATTCTTATTTTAAATATTATATCTAATAAAAAACGAATAATACTAATAAATTATAACATATGGCCATCAATTGATGATTATGTAATAACAAGCATATATTCTTAAAGATACAGTAAACAACACAACTGATTGAAAATAAGAGTCCAGGATATATTTATCATTCATTTAATTGCGGAAACTATTAACTCATGGGACTACCAAAGGATTAATATTTTTCTATTGATTTGTTATTAATGTAAATATTTTAAACATGGCATGATTAGTATTAATGATATGCAATCCTCATTTAATATATTACAGATATGGATGTGGCTGCTGGATCCTCAAGCCAGGGCTTGTCACAGTATGGTATGTCTCATTTTAATTGACATTTGTCTTAGAAACATGGAATGAACATTACATACTAAATACACATTGTTCTATATTTATATGTAATGTCTATTTAATAGATGAAAATTATATAATTATTCGGATATACTTAAATAACATATTTGATTTTAATTGCATGCTCAATACCATTCATTACATCAACATATGGAGTAGATAATTCATTAACAAACAACAACATTGTGGAATCTATTTAATTTTAGATTAAAGGGATACTGAACTACAATTATTAATATTGTCTTTCACATACAGTATGCAATATTAATAAACATAAAATATAATACTATCATCATATGTGACATATTCTATTGCTAAATGTATTTTAAAATAAAGAAAGTACGTTTATGTGCATCTAAATATTTGTTGACCAACCTGGGTTTATATTGATGATTGGTGGATACCTTCAACAAACAATATTTATTGAATCCAATATTCCTTATCTGCCTTTAAGATTAATATTGAACAACATTCGAATTATAATAGGAGTCAATGTTAAATCATTTTTTACAGTTTGAACATAGAAATCAATTATTTAAATTAATCATGTCAGTGTCCCTTTAAGACAAAATAGATTCATTCATCATTACATTATTTTTATTAAAAACTATTGATATATAAATCTAATTATCTGTTGGAGTTACTTTATATATATCTGCATACTCTAACAGCACCATGATTACATATTAATAATAATAAAGTTTGTTATGTATTGTGATAAATATGTGTTGTGTCCTAAACAAGATTACTGTACATTGAAAAAATGGCTCGATGTGACACATGTTTGTTTAGATTTGTCAACAGATGCTCCTCAATATGTGGTTTGTGTGTATTCTTGTAACTTCTTAAGGACATATGACGGAATTATTCCGTCATAAAACAATTGAGCTAAGTGAAAGCTGTGTCCTTAAAGGGTTAAGAACATTGATCATTGGGTATATTTAGATATGCAATAGCAGCATCTGAGATGAATTTGATGTCTAATGTAGTCTGACATTAAACATATGTTGAATACAGATATGTTTACAGAATCCCCTTGATTCAATCAAGCATTTTCTGGTGTAATGACTGCTCTATTATTCACATTTTAAAGTTGATTAATGTTAAAATTCTAGACAGATGTGATTTAGTGATATCCAAAATGTGTTTAATAATATATATCTATATCATTCATAGAGAGAGTTGGTGTGGGGAGCCCACAGGAATCCAGCAGTGACATAGAGCCGCCTTTGCGGTCTCCTGGTAAGTCCATTGACTCATTTATATGTAATTGAAGGTGTATTGCTAATCAATATTATGATCATGATTCCGATGAAGCATAACATTATAAAAAATCATAGAATTTATCTTCTGATTATATATTTATTTTTTATATTGAGCGATTAATAATTTCTACTTTATTATTCTACACATTTGTTATTCATAAGATGTCTAACATATGTTTTTTTAATTTTTTTTTTTTTTTAACAACAGTCATCAAGTGATACACACATGAGAAATCTTAAATGTTCTATGTACTATGCTTTTATGAATTTAACATTAAGACAAACAATACATTAAGATTCTGATTTATTGACAATAACAAATCTATTGTCATTTGTATGCTCCATCAAAATGATGTAAATCATAACTTTGTGTGTGTATATCTTTAATGCAACATTGATGTGCGTATTTGAGCAACAGTAACATATGTTATAATATCTGATCTTAAGGTGTACACAACATGTTATGTTTTACAGAGATTGATGTCACATGTGGGATGGAGGAGGAAGAGGCTGCCTTGGAGTCTGATGGTATGTGAAATATATCTATCATGTTTCCAACATGTTTCTTTTTTTGAAATCATTTTATTGAAGACATTCAAAGTCTACAGCTTTTTCCCTTTAAAAAGGAATATTATTTGTCTGTTCAAATACACTACTGCCCCCTTTCTATATCAGGCAGCATGAAAATCTGCTTGTATATATTTTTTTAAGAATATATAATTCATGCCATCATTATGTCACATGCATATTCCATGCCAAAACACAATAATAAGTTTCACATTGTACAGACAGTCATTGAGATTCATCTGAGTGCCTATATAGATACCATATCCTCATTTCAGAATAGTTTACAGATTCAAACACACTTCGAGGTATATTGAAAACATAATCAATTTTAAATGCGTTGATTTGATGTCAGGATGTATGAGATGTTAATATATTTCTTTTACATTTTCAGATGGATCCACCACTTCTGGTCATCTGGATTCCGCCCCTGCCCAGTCACAGACCCCTCCCCGTGCACACACCCCTGACCATGGCCACACCTCTGCACACACCCAGAGCCCTTCCCATCACCAAACCCATGACCATGCCCCGACCACTGCCAGCCCTTCCCATATTTCATATCCTGTCCCTCCCAAAAAACGCCCATACACCCCCCTTCGCCGCTCTCCCCGTATTCTGGCCCGTACAGCTGCCCAGACCCAAACTCCCCACTCCCCAGCTGTACGGCCTACCCTGGAGCAGCAGCTCACCACTCCCCAAGCCATTCCCATCCCTCCCCGAGCCAATCCCATCCCTCCCCCCTGTTTAAACCTTCATTGTCCTGGGTGTCAGATTGTCCTTCCCAGGCACAGCTGTAAGTATCATTCTAAATACACTTTATAAGATACTTAAAGGTACAGTGAAGTTAAATTGGTTAAATTGTGATTCAAATCCAGCATGCAATGTTAAGCCAATGTATAATAGAATACTCTTATGAATTATTCGTCATTCTCTTGATATATTTATTGAAAACAACTTATTCCTATAATTAGTTTAAACAATAAAATAAATGTGGCCATCATTTCTTTATTGTTGGATGAATGTATCCATCAACCAGCATGCACAAACAAGGTTCATCAACAAATATTGGCTTCCATAAAAACCAACATTCTTGCATTCAAAATATAGCTTGACAATTAAAACATATAATGAATATGTGTAATTTCTAAAGATTTGTCATGTCATGCTCTATCTGAATCAGTCCATTAAATATTTAGGTTCAGTGTCCCTTTAATTGGATATCACTACATATACCAAACACCACTACTTGGATCCAAAATTTTATGTCCAAATGTGGATACATTATCTCTTGTCTAACCCAGTGGGAATGTAATTTCTTCTGGTTGCTATGTTTACACAGCTTGTCCTCAATGCCAAAATGTTTAAGGATAGGTGTGCCTACCACAGTCTAAATTGAATTTTTAAATTGCTGATGTAAGTACAATGTAAATCCTTTAACAAGATTTGATACACTCAAGCTGTATAAGTGGATCATCTAAAACCAATTAAAGGGTTCAACATGTTTGAGTAACATGAGCCTTTAATGATTTCTGTCTGTCTGAATAACCTAATTCATGTGTAAAGAATATATGAAAAATAATTGATGTAAATAATTATTTGTCTTTATGATGACAATGTATGTATTAAAATCTTTTATTCTGTTGTGTAATTATCCTTAATATTAATTTTTATTTTATTTTAGGCTGTGACTCAGCATGGCTCATGCTAGAAGGGATAGCAAGAGTAGAGCAGGCCGTGTTGAGGAACGCAGCTGTCCTGAGAGGGATGAACGACACCATGCAGGCCCAGCTCCGGGTTCAGGACTTGACTCTGCGTGAAATTATGCAATTACGTTCAAGGCCTGAATCTGGAGCTGGACATGCACAGGACAATGAAGAGGATGACCAGTAAGTGGAGGATCTGGATATGCTCCATGGTGGCAGATAATAATCCTCCGTCCACATGTTGAATTTGTATTTATATTGTTGCCCTTTGGCCTTTTTATCAGTTTTTTGTTGTGCCTGTTGCACTCTTTTACCTTGTCATGTGTCTCCAATGAGGCTATGCTGGCCCTTGGCAACTCTCTTCATGGACTGTGATGCACTGTGTTACCTTGCCATGTGTCTCCAATGGGGCTATGCTGGCCCTTGGCAACTCTCTTCATGGACTGTGATGCACTGTGTTACCTTGTCATGTGTCTCCAATGAGGCTATGCTGGCCCTTGGCAACTCTCTTCATGGACTGTGATGCACTGTGTTACCTTGTCATGTGTCTCCAATGAGGCTATGCTGGCCCTTGGCAACTCTCTTCATGGACTGTGATGCACTGTGTTACCTTGTCATGTGTCTCCAATGGGGCTATGCTGGCCCTTGGCAACTCTCTTCATGGACTGTGATGCACTGTGTTACCTTGTCATGTGTTTCCAATGAGGCTATGCTGGCCCTTGGCAACTCTCTTCATGGACTGTGATGCACTGTGTTACCTTGCCATGTGTCTCCAATGGGGCTATGCTGGCCCTTGGCAACTCTCTTCATGGACTGTGATGCACTGTGTTACCTTGTCATGTGTCTCCAATGAGGCTATGCTGGCCCTTGGCAACTCTCTTCATGGACTGTGATGCACTGTGTTACCTTGTCATGTGTCTCCAATGGGGCTATGCTGGCCCTTGGCAACTCTCTTCATGGACTGTGATGCACTGTGTTACCTTGTCATGTGTCTCCAATGAGGCTATGCTGGCCCTTGGCAACTCTCTTCATGGACTGTGATGCACTGTGTTACCTTGTCATGTGTCTCCAATGGGGCTATGCTGGCCCTTGGCAACTCTCTTCATGGACTGTGATGCACTGTGTTACCTTGTCATGTGTCTCCAATGAGGCTATGCTGGCCCTTGGCAACTCTCTTCATGGACTGTGATGCACTGTGTTACCTTGTCATGTGTCTCCAATGGGGCTATGCTGGCCCTTGGCAACTCTCTTCATGGACTGTGATGCACTGTGTTACCTTGTCATGTGTTTCCAATGAGGCTATGCTGGCCCTTGGCAACTCTCTTCATGGACTGTGATGCACTGTGTTACCTTGTCATATGGCTCATATATTCCTTATTTTTACAAGATTATTTATAAACGTTGTGTATGTTTTCTTACATACTAATAAAATAAATTTTATTTCACAAATCTTTGTCCTCATTCTTCCTGTTATTTTTTGCAAGCTCTAGTTTATGTTGTTTATCCTTAAAGGGACCTAACAAATCTATTTGTTATAATGAAATCATATATGTAAGACAATAGTAAATGACTTTAAGATTAACATCTCCAATGTAATCTTATTATTTGTGTTTATATTATTTTCTCTTAGCTCTATCATTGCCTGATTATGATTAGCAGAGTAATTTCTTTATATATGTATATATATTTTTGTATTTGTGTATATATGTATATTTAAATGTTCATATCCATGTGTGTATTTATAAACTCTGCATGAATTGATGCACCTTTACCAAATGATCTGAGTATTGATACAATGATATAATCCCTGTAAAGTGTTCATTTTATTTAAATAGTATTGACTATGTGTATGCTCTTTTTAAAAACAAAATAATGTCCCTTTAAGTGATGTTGATCACTATTGTAAATGAATGTATTTCCATTTGTAAAGCGTTTTTGTCCTTTTTACAAGAACAAGGACATATAATTTTATTAATAAACAATCTTATTGTAATGTTGACAGCACCTGTATTTCATTTTCAAATCTATATTATTGTCAAAGTGTAACCAAATCAATCTCTGTGTGTAATACAAATAATGTAGATGATGAATATTAGTTAACTAATATGTTAACAAAATACATCTCCTCCCATATATGGCTATAGGTAGGCTGACCATAATTAAACTTGAATAAATGACACGTTTAATCAATACATGTATAACTATTGTTATTCAACAACAATCCAAACATATCTTAAAACATCAATGGCATATGTATTTCTCATGTGTATCTTTTAAATGTTAAAGATATACACCATAGCTATAGTTCAAGGGACAGTCAAGTCCGAAAAGATGATTCATGATTTGGTGACATTCCTAGATAGCAATCTACACACATACTAGTTCCTAAAATATAAATACGTTTCTTAATGATATGCCAAGATGTCACTGAGTCCTTGTATTGTCTGCGGTTTTTCAGCGATCTCGGATGCGCCATGTTGCTTAAGACGTCACCTGCCAGGCTGTCCAATGATTCCTTGTATTGACTGACGTTCTTACGTGATCAGGAATATGCCTTTTATTGGATTGCGTTTTGACGCGATCAAGGATGCGCCTTTTTTTTTTGGGCGTTCTTACGTGATCAATAATGTGCCTTTCATTGGATGGCGTTCTTACGTGATCAAGGAAGCGCCATGTTAAGACGGCACATGTAAAGTTAAAAAAACGTGTGATTGGATTGCGTAGTCCCGCAATATTTGTGCACGTTAAAAACGTTTGTGACTGCATGCAATTTTAAAAAGCTTGCGAATATGTATTATTTGCATCATGTTACATTGTTGACCCGTAGCTGATAAAGACCAACACATTCTCTTTTGCTGGATGTCTGGTTGAATCAACGAACGAAAGCAAAATGTTTTCATGCATAGGATATTTCTAGGCAAGTGCAAATCTCTACAGTCCATGTTTAATATGTTTGTCAACAATGTTCCTTTTTCTTAAAAATTAATGTTGTGTTTAATGTTGAACATATCTAATTAATAAATATGCGCTATTGTGTTTGAATAAAGTAATCAATATGCATTTATCATATGCTAAATATATGATGCCGACTTCTTCTAAATGTAATTTCGTTGTATATTTTATGAAAGGTTCATTAGACACTCACATTATAAATAAAAATATTTGATTTTGTCTCTAGTTAGATAGTCCATTGTTTAACCAATAGGTTTATTTTGTCTTGTGTTGTGAGAAAATGTAAGTTATTTTCTTACTCCTCGCAAAGCCAATGAGTTTCATGTGAGTACCATCTCCAGCTTTGTCCAGTTTGTGTAAAGGTTCTTTTCATATGTTAATGATGGGGTATTGTGTTTTACGGTTGTAATGGTGGTTCATCTATATTTAAAATATAGCTAACCCTATTTTATTTGCAAGTGTTTGAAGCTTTTTAATATTGCTATCAGTATATGTTAATCTTGTTGTTTGTAGTAGTGTCTATTACATACAGTTATGTAAAAAATATAGGATACTGTCCCTTGAATGCAAATGTTGTTTTTTTGTATCATGTATGAGATCCACATAGTTTAATCTTCAAATATATTTTTGTTAGCATATTTCACCCCCCCACTCCTAAAAGGAATTTAAACCATATTCATTGTTAAAATAAAAATAGTTACAATAAAATATTAACACAATAATGTCTCTTAAAGAAAATAGACTTTATTTAACACGTCAATATAAATGTGATTTTCAAATTTTTTTTTGGAAAAAGTACATGTAGATATAGCAACAAGCTTAAAATGTGTTAGCATATGTAATGTTGTTAAAGGGACAGTTTCGAAAAAAATTTTTTAACATTATTCGAAAAGTCAATTCTGTAATAACAAGGATATCAAATGTTTCTCAACAATTGAACATTTGTCTGGGTTTATTTAAATTTGCTATCTAAACCTATGAGGTTGGTGTGCTCATTTCTTAAATCTTGAAGAGTGCTTGTAATCATTATACAATTTGAGCACTAGAGGGCATTTGGATAGCATTTGTATATGTAAAACCTTGTGCTCATACAGCATATTATTGACCATGTATTGATCATTGATATCTAAAATGTTGTTATGTCAGAACAACAAATAAGTGGTCATTTTTCATAGTCATAGATACAAGGGTAAGCACATAAGTCACACATGTATTTCTCCATGTTTTGTTGTTTCAAACTTTATAATGCGTAATACAGTGTTTTCTTTGTAATCAATAATTTTCTGACTGTCCCTTTAAGCTGTGTTATTGGCATTCAAACAGTAATATGCCATCATGGATAATTGTTATGGTAATTTAGTTAGCGATTCGGGAAACAGTTTGGACATCACATCACAGAAACCAATCAATATCATGAACAAGGATAGGTATGTGATGATGTGGTTTTCACACACTTATAACCCACACTCTGCAAAGAATCTTCCTCCATGGACCCGGTCCCATAGAAGTCGATTATATACAGAGTGTGGTCCACAAGTGTATGAAAACCACATCATCACATACCTATCCATTACCCAAAAAAAAAAAATTTAAGATGGAAAAAAATACTTACTTCCTCTTCCTTCCCCTCTTCCCACGGGGCTGAGGCTCTGGGAGAGGCAACTGCCGACTCCGAAGAGTCCTCCTTGGAGCTGTTGTGGGAGGAGTGGAAGGAAGAGTACTGGGACGACCAAGGTGAGGAGTAGATGGCTGAGGAGGAGGAGGAGAAGATGGATGAGGAGGAGAAGATGGCTGAGGAGGAGGAGGAGTAGATGGCTGAGGAGGAGGAGGAGTAGATGGCTGAGGAGGAGGATGAGATGGGCCGGCAGGAGGAGATGGCCCAGCAGCAAGAGGCCCAGCAACAAGAGGCCCAGCAACAGGAGGTAGACCAGCATGCGCCTCCCGGAAAAATGTGAACATTTCCTGATGAAGATTGAACATTCTTGTTTGTCCTTCTTGTATTGTATTCAGTATACTGATTATTTCATTTTGGCCTTGAATTATTTGATTCTGCCCATCAAGTATTCTGCGTCGTCCTTCTATGTTTTCTATCCGGGAGGTACGCATCTGGTCTATGTACTCCAGTAGAACCCGCACCTCCGCTATTTCTTCTTGTTGTGCCTGTTGAACCCGTGCACGGCGGGGTGCCCGTGCACGGCGGAGTGCGGGTCTTTGAGGGACCTCGGGTTCCGCGGGTTCAGCGGGATCCTCCTGTGCTTCCGGGGCCTCTTGATCATCTCCCGTGCGCTGTTCGTCACGGGGGGCCTCTTCCCTCCGAAGTGGGAATTCCTCACCACCACTCTCATCCCGGGGAGATGCAGGAGGCTGTGCTGCCTCGTCCCCAGACTCTGTATATTAAAAAAAAAAGAAAAAAAGAAATGTATATATTAGCATATTTGCAAATAAAGGTTTAAATGACTTAGCTTACGATACAATTACAAATGCAGAATCATTAATCCACTTTGAAATCTAACAAACAATCAATTCTATTTCCGCTTTTTCTAAACAGTGTTTGTGATATCTGGTCAATGTGAATGTTTTTGCGTTTGTTTTCAGTCTGTTTAAATGCACACCTAACCTATAGCCTAGATACTGATGTAACCGCTAAGTAATAGAATGCGTGTAAACAGCGTAATAGCATTAATCTGATCCTTAACACATGAAACCCAATGTTTTATCTTTCATGATTTATAAGCATACATTTAGTATCAACTTTCGAATGTACTTTTGTTATCTAATTAGCTTCATTCTCTGGATATTCTTTGCTGAAAAGCATATCTAAATATGTTTATAAGATTCTGATTGTTAGCTGAATATAGCTGCCTCCTGTGATTGTTTCACCGTGTGCATGGCTATTTCTTCATTAAAATATATCTCAAGAATGAATCAAATTATGTAATATAAGTACATTTGAATGTTTTGTCAAATTGTATTCGCTACCTCAATCATGAAAGTAAATGTTTGCGTATAGTGTCCATTGAAATACATTCGTATGTGAAATTATTGTTCAATGAGCTTACCGTCAGATGAGAGTGGCAGGTTCCCGGTATCGATTCCTCCGATACCGACTACTTCCACCTCGGAGATGCTGGGCCGCAACATTTCCTCCCATCTGCAGTACTCCATTTCAAGGGCAGGGCCGCCACCGGTCCCTGCGGCATGTCGGGCCTCCAGGCTTAACTTTTTTTTAAGTTCAAGTTTACAGTCCCGGTACCGATGTTTGATGGAATCCATATCCCGGTTCCGGCCACCCACTGCATTGACTGCATTCCGAATCTCGTTCCAGAGCCTCCTCCTGTCAGTCGGGGTAGTCTTCTGGTGCTGCAGCATCCTATACCTGGCCATATAGGCCTCTACGAGGGCCTCCTTCTCCTCCATCGTAAACCTCGCCTCCCTAGTCGCCTTGGCCTTCCCCTGTGACGATGCCCTCTGTTTCCCGGACTGTGAAGCCCTACTCTGACCGCCACTGGGCCCAGCCACTTGGTCATCTTGAACCAAGTGGCTGGGTCCACCCACCGCTTCCACCCCCGCTTCCTGCCCCCCTTCCTGCCCCCCTTCCTGCCCTGTTCCTCTCCCCCTCCCTCTACTCCCCCCTCTACCTGTCCCCTGCCTGGCCTCCATCTCCTCCCTAAACTAAACCCCAAATAATCAAAAAAAAGTGAGTGTGATGAAATGAAAGGGGGTCAAAATAAAGAACTAAAAAGACAAAAAAGGTGCTTAAAGTGTGAGGGATGTAAAAAAAAAAAAGAGGGTAAGGAGTATTTAAATAAACGAAAAGAATAAGACTAAAAGGAGGATATGTAAACTAAATGTAACTAGGGGATGGGTATGGGATGGGTATGGGGTATGGGATAAGAGTAAATGGGATGAAAGGGAATGGGACTACAAGGAATGGGGTATGGAGTGTAGTATGAGGGGGTAGGGGGTATGGAGTGTATGTAGTGTTATTGATAAGTGTATGTATGTATTGAATGTGTTTGCGTGTAAATGTGTTAAGTGTACAGATAAATCACTCGCTCGCTAACTAACACTACTTCTAATTCTCAATAACAAACACTCCCACTAACGCTCACTAACTACCACTAACTGACGCTCACACTAACAACTATCACTAATAACTCCCACTAACTCACTCACGCTCCCACTAACAGACTCTCTCCCACTCCCGCTAACTCCCACTAACTCACTCACTCTCTCACGCTAACACTACCAACTGACTATCTCACGCTAACACTACCAACTGACTCTCTCACGCTAACACTACCAACTGACTATCTCACGCTAACACTACCAACTGACTCTCTCACGCTAACACTACCAACTGACTCTCTCACACTAACACACTCTCAAAAATTCGCAAAATCTCTATTCTTAAATCTCCAAAGACCCACCAGCAACACAGTCAAAGAAGCCCTGCTTGTGTGGTGCTTATATACCCTGTGTAAATGTTTAATGATGTCCCAATTTCCATTGTAATTAGTGTTCAGGTGTGCTTTATTAGCAATTAATATTATTGCAATGTGTATTAGGTGTGTTAATTTGCGCATGCTCATTTTGAGTTGGTATTTGTGGAATGTGTAGAATGCGATGATGTCATAGTGGTCGTTTTCTCTAACATTGTCCAATAGTATTCTTTTTAAATGTGAATTTGCGATGGTGTGTTCTTCGTGAAGTGTTGTATATGTATGTTTTTCATAATATATAATGATATTGAATGCGATTTTTTTTTTAGTGTATGTATATATTTTTTAATCCTTGTTGTTATTGTGCGATTTTCCGCATCTTAAAGTATATGCGTATTCCCCGTATAAATAGTATTAAAACTTCCCCCGCTTGTGAATGTGTAATGCTTGTGTGCTTTGTTGATTGATTGATGTTGTGACATTTGCGGCGTGTTATTGTTGTGCATGATGTGGTATGCGTCATATGACCGAGCTGTGCGTATTCTCGCGAGATCGAGTGTTAGGTAAAAAAAGCTATTTTTTGACTTTCCCATTGATCTCTATGGGAGACTGTCTAACGCGGGCAGGATTACGCGTGTGACATACACGCGTTAGGAGCATCGTTAGATGGTCTTATATTAACTCTAAATACCGGAGTCAAACAATGACGTGCGTTAGACATAAAACACGCGTGGCGTTAACAGCCCATCTACCGCCGAACTCTAAATCTAGCCGTCTTTTTTATTAGTGGTATTTTGTGCTTATCAACAAAAACTAAATCTATGAAATTCCCAGATGCTCCAGAGTCAATTACGGCCTGTACGTCTATCTTCTGCTGATCCCACTGTAACGAGAGAGGGATTGATAAATGAAGCAAATTATTATTAACCATATTTACAGTGTGCTTAAATCTCACTCTCTTACCCTTCTTTTGACGAAGGAGAGATGGGCAATCCCTTACGCCATGATCCTTTTCAGCACAATATAGGCACAAATTAAGCAGTTTGCGTCTGGCTTTCTCTTCAGGCTTTAGAGGGCCTCTAATCACAGCAACATCCATGGGTTCATCAACATTCTTGGTAGCATGGGTAGGAAGATTTGCATGATAGGGAGTGTATTTCTTAGGAGTAATGTCAGTTGTGGATTTTTCATATTTCCTTTCCCTGAGTCTTCGGTCAATACCAATACATAAAGTCATGAGATCCTCAAGGACATCTGGAATGATACCTCTAGCAAGTTCATCTTTTAATGAGTCACTGAGGCCCAAGCGAAATTGATTTTTCAGAGCTGGGTTGTTCCATAAAGTGTCAGGAGCCCATTCCTCTACCATCCTTTTCCCTTGGCGTAAGGATCTCAAAGCTGTTTCAGCAGTATTCTGCTTGTTATGATCCTCATATAAAAGGGACATCGCAGAAAAAAAGGAATCAAGAGAATTTAATATGGGATCATCAGTCTCATAGAAAGCGTTGGCCCAAGATCTAGCTTCTCCACGCAAAAAAGAAATCACAGTCAAAACTCGGATTCTGTCAGTAGGATAAGACCTAGGTTTCAAAGTGAACATAAGAGTGCAAGAAGTCTCTGAACATGGACCTGTCCCCAGAGAATTTCTCTGGCGGACTCACAACAGGCTCAGGTGTAATCTCAGAAGTAGAAGGTTTAGTTGCCATATGCTCATTGATAAATTTTCTAATATTCTGGTTCTCAATTTGTATCTCTCTTAAACCCTGTAACATACTATCCATACTTTGTGCTAGAGAACCCACTCTATTGGAAAGCTCACTCAACTCCATGATAGTGGATAGAGGTACTTTTATTTGGCTTGGTAATATGTTATGATCTGTAATGTTATGTGTTAGAACAGGTGGTAAATAAGTTCTGGTACCTAGTATCCGCTATAGCAGGACCACTCAGCCTCACACCAAACCTTGGATTCACACAGATTTAACTTACAGGAATCCGGTTTTGCTCATTGAACTGAGGGTCACTACTGCAGGGTACAGAGTGAATACGGAGCTGTCACGCAACCAGGTTACAGGATGTCTGTAACTCAACAGATAGGAGGAGTATCTATAGATTGGATAAGTAATTAATCAACTAATTAACTAGTGATTAAATGTGATATAGCTGACACATATACAGAGAAGATAGATGGTGAAATGGAATGTAATACAAACAGATGTAGTACAAAGAGATATTGTTATAAGGCCAGAATGTATTTGTTAGGAATTCAGCACATGAGGGAATATCATATGTAGATAGAATGATATGTTAGATTATGTTAACAGATATTGTTTATGCAAGGATAAGTTAGTAGCAAACGATAAGTCACTTAGTCAAGTTCAGGGTGGTCACAGCAAATGATGTTAAGCAAGCAGCAGTTCAAGCAGAGTAGGCAATGTAACAGGCAGTTGAAGTTAATCCTGCAGTTTAGTGATAGTAACAGTAATTGAATACAGTGCTTAGTTAGTTTGCTTAGTTGAGAGACATAATGATATCCAAATAGAGTAATAAAATATACAGACCAATTCCTGATGGTTATTTGGAAGGCTAAGTCAGAGCCAGATGAAAGCCTTACTGTATCCTGGATGATTGTTTGTTGAGAGGACACAGCGCGGTACACGCGCTGCAGACACGCTGAGATGCCGGGTGTGACGTCACAGCCACCCGGTGTAACAGTTAGGGAATTGAAAGCTGCTCCTTTGGTTCCTAAGAAACTGCAAGTAACAAAAGAGGCAGACCGGCACACAGCAATGAAGGATTAAGGTAGGCTGCCAAGATTCAAAGCAACAAGTAAGAAATCCCCACAGCTTGAGGGAAGGGCTAGGTGTCTTCAGAGGGGAGTCACATTAAGTAACTGATTCAAATTACCAAGCGAGGAGCATAAAGAGGAGGGGCCTTAAATAGGGAGAGAGGATTCAGAATTAAAGGGACAGGATTGTAATAGTGAATACCCTGACACCGCCTGAGGATCCCGGGATCTGGACAGATACCTGGGAAGTTTCTTGTTTAGATGAGAAGCCATCAGATCTATTTCTGGAAGTTCGCACATTTGAACAATCTGAAGAAATACCTCTGGGTGAAGAGACCATTCACCCGGATGCAACGTTTGGCGACTGAGATAATCTGCTTCCTAATTGTCTATACCTGGAATATGAACCGCAGAGATTAGACAGGAGCTGGATTCCGCCCAAACCAGAATTCGAGATACTTCTTTCATAGCCAGAGGACTGTGAGATTTGGTAAGCGCTTGTATATGTGGATTGAATGTGAGTTCTGAGTCTAGTGTGACCCCAAGGCAGCGACCTGGGGTGAGGTGTTGTGAATAGAGTCTCCAACCATCAGAGAAATGTCAGGTGTCGGATGTCTCGAAGAGGGGGGGGATAAGAAGCAGCTCAGTTTTGGACAGATTGAGTTGGAGGTAGTGTGAAGACATCCAAGAGAAAATTGCAGAGAGGCAGTCAGAAATCTGGTTGAGTAAAGAGGGAGAGATATCAGGAGAGGAAAGATAGATTTGGGTATCATCAGCATATAGGTGGTACTGGAATCCAAAGGAGACTATAAGTTTTCCAAGTCAGGATGTATAAAGAGAGAAAAGCAAGGGGCCCAAGACAAAGCCTTGCAGTACTCCAACTGAGAGAGGCATAGGATCACAAGATATGTTGTTAAAGGAAACTGAAAACGAGCGGTTTGAAAGATATGATGCAAACCAGGAGAGGGCTGTGTCTCGGATGCCAAATGAATGTAGAATTTTTAGGAGGAGAGGATGGTCAACTGTGTCAAAAGCTGCGGACAGGTCAAGAAGAATTAGTAAGGAGTAATGGCCTTTTGCTTTAGCTGATAACAGGTTGTTTGTTACTTTAGCAAGAGTGGTTTCTGTTGAGTGTTTAGGGCGGAAACCAGATTGTAGTGGATCAAGTAAGGAGTTAGTTGTGAGAAATTGAGTTAGCCAATTATAGACTAGAAATTCCAATAATTTTGAAGCAAAGGGAAGTAAGGAGACCGGTCGATAGTTAGAAGGCGTGGAGGGGTCAAGCAAGGGCTTTTTTAGGATTGGTATGATTGACGCATGCTTGAATTTGTCAGGAAATGTGCCAGCTGTGAGAGATTGGTTAGAGAGATGAGTTAGGGTAGGGGTTAGTGAAGCAGAGAGAGAGAGGGAATAAGTTGTGAAGGAATAGGGTCAAGTGGGCAGGTTGTGAGATGAGCCAAGGATAGGAGTGCAGAGATTTCTTCCTCTGTTACAGGAGGGAAGTAGCATAGATTTTTGTTAATATAAGGGGAGGGGAGGATCGCTGGGTTTGCGGGGTGCAAGGTGCAGATCTCTTTTTTAATGGTGTCAATTTTATTTTTGAAGTGATCAGCATGAGATAGGTTACATGAGATAAGATCCAAACAGCCACTATCTCAATTACATTTCATTTATTACATTGTTAATGCATTCAGGGATGAACATTTTCTGTAACATTTTCTTAACAATGTAAAAACAATAGTACAGTACCATTAACTCAACATACCAGTTTAAGGTAGTAGTAGAAACTACTATGATTTTATATACAACAAATAAAAACAGATCAATAGAAAACTGACCAATTAATTTCCCTATTCATGCCTTTGGGTTCTAATGTATCAAGCTGGAAAATCCAATAGGTTTCCCGTTGTTTCAGTAATAGCTCCCTATTACCACCTCTCCTGGGTTGATTAATTTGATGTCTTGCCTTTAAGAAATGACAAGCAACTAGAGCAGTGATTACATTACATCTAATATTGCTTTTGTACTCACTAATGCGATCACAGATGCGTCTAGTGGATTCACCCACATAATAAAAGGATTTTTCTGCATTACTGGGGACAACTTCTTTCTACTTTTCTATATATTGGTGAGTTTTGGCGGTTTCTCACTGTGGAGTGGGACTGTGATAGGGGTTGTGCTGGTCTCTATTTTTCTACTTCATTGATGAGTATGTGACATCACACTGTGGAGGTGGCCGTGACTCAGGCAGGCAACTATGGTAAACAGATCCACTTCCTCTATGTCAGAACTTGAAGCTGTTGTGCAGATGGTACCTCACTCCAAATAAATTTAGGGTGATGTACTCTGGTACTTCAGGTTCCTGTTGGAGGGTTGTACAGGTGCTGGCACACATTTACACATATGGAGGCTCTGCCGATAGCAAAAACGTATTGAAATTCTGTTTTATAAGAAATGGAAGAAGTATTATCTGTTATTCTTCCTTGATTTCCTAACATTCAGTGTTCCTTCAGATTGAGTCTATTTGCTATCATGATCAACTGAACAAAGCAATTAATACCTAAGTCATGGAAGAAAACATCTTTACCTTCCATTTTGGGAGGGACTTAGTCTCTCTTATATTGAAATAAGAGAAATTCCTTTATTTTGCAACCAAGTGCTAAAATGATAATTTTTCCATATGTTTTCTCTGGGATGAATACCTTTCTACAGTCACTTGATAACTGCTAATAATACTTATCTTTTGATGCTCCATGCACTTACAAATCCTTGATTAAATGTAAAAGATGATTTATAGTATCCATACCTTTATAATGGGAGACTGTAATGATCAATTCTTACCTACATTTATTTAACTGTGAAGATGTCTAATTGTTTTCCTGAATATTGGTAAATTGCAACGTGAGATTCTGTACCCTGTGTTACCATTTTTTCTTGTATTGTTCTTGTATGTGTAACATAAAACAAAAGTCTTAAACAGAACAAATGGAGTACAAAAATCCATGCTTAATACTGCTCTAGTGACATCCATAACACATTCATTTATGCGCTCAAAATACAAGCACTTGAGGGGTTCCTTTTTTTGTGAGAAATATGCACAGTCGAGTGATGGCACAAAAAAATTCCCTAACTACTGACCTGTCGTACTATTAACCCCACAACCCCTAATGCAAACTAGCAAAAACATTTTCTAAATTCCATTCACTTCTGTATAGAGTAAATATATTTCTATGTAATGTTTAAGCTGGAAATATGCTGATCTGTAATTATTAGAAAGGTCAAATTCTATTTTTACATAGTAACATAGTAGATGAGGTTGAAAAAAGACAGAAGTCCATCGAGTTCAATCTATACAAATCTTAATATACTTACAAAAAAGCTCCACTTGAGCTTAAAGGGACACTGAACCCAATTTTTTTGTTTCGTGATTCAGATAGACCATGCAATTTTAAGCAACTTTCTAATTTACTCCTATTATCAAATTTTCTTCATTCTCTTGGTATCTTTATTTGAAAAGCAAGAATGTAAGTTTAGATGCTGGCCCATTTTTGGTGAACAACCTGGGTTGCTCTTGCTGATTGGTGGATAAATTCACCCACCAATAAACAAGTGCTGTCCAGGGTCTGAACCAAAAATTGTCTGGTTCCTTAGCTTATATGCCTTCTTTTTCAAATAAAGATAGCAAGAGAATGAAGAAAATTTGATAATAGGAGTAAATTATAAAGTTGCTTAAAATTGCATGGTCTATCTGAAGAAAAAAATTGGGTTCAGTGTCCCTTTAAATTAATCTCATTGAAAAAGAGGACTCATTTAACACAAGCAACCATAACCCAGAATCCAAGAAATGTATCTAAACCATTTTTTAAATGTATCTAAGGTATTAGCATTTACTACCTCATCAGGTAATGAGTTCCACAATTTAATTTCTCTTACAGTGAAAATACATTTACGTTGCAGGAGATTAAATCTCCTTTCCTCCAGCCTTAACCTCTTCCTGCCTTTAGGATGTTCTTTAGCGCCATTAGGATGGCATAGAATATCCTGTTTCCGTGTCCTGCTCCCCCTCCATTGCCTCCTGAGTGCTGAATCTGGTTTCCTAGCACCTCAGACAACCCCCCAGGATCCAATCAGAACTAAGGAGGATCATTGGCTGTTACAACTGTATCTGCTTCCTCTCTTCCGTCACTGGGATCTGAGGGAGAGAGGAAGGCAGAACAGTATGTCCCATAGTGTGTGTGCTTCACACCAAAAAAATGCTACTGTGATCAGCCTATTCCTGAGCACAGCCCTTCCCAGTGCAACAAAAAACAAAAAAACATAGGGGGTGGGAAGTGGTGGGTGGTAATTGGGGGGTGAATTGTGATTTGGGTGGTGGTGATGAATTGGGAATTAGGGGGTGGTGAAGTGGGAATTGTATTATGTTAGGAATAAAAAAAATCCCCTATGGCAGTGCGCTATTCAGCAGGCTTACGCCATTCTTGCCCAAGATTCAGGGAGTGAACCCCTCTCTGCTTTTTCTGTGCAACTCCTATGGCATCTGATATAGAGCCCATGATTGATGCATCTAATGATGGTGCTCGCTCTCTGCCTTCCACCTAAAAGGAGGCGTCAAATGAACAAAATTGGCTACCTCCAAATTTAACTGCCCCTGAAATACCCAATTTACAGACTCCTGGCATCACAACTAATGTTGCAGTATCTGAGCCAATAAATGATCTCTCCCTGTTTTTGATAGATACCATGTTTGAGCATATAGTTGCTTTAAATACATTTATATGCCAGCCAGTATCTGTCAGAGAAAAATACCTTGCACTCCACTGATATATCTGAGATTAAAAAGTTTTGAGCCCTGAATTTAGTAATGGGCATTGTGAAGAAACTCAGCATACATTCTTACTGGAATCATAACCCCATCTTGCCTACCCCTCTTTTTCAGGGATTATAAAGAGGAATAGATATGAACAGTTGCTGTGGTTTCTTCATTTTAATGATAATGCGCAGTGCCCCCACCCCCCTTAGAAATGACCCCTTACATGACAGGTTATATAAAATAAGGCCCCTTATAAACCACCTGTCCCAAAACTTTTCAGAAATGTACACCCCTGGCCAGGACATTTGTATTGATGAGTCTCTTATGAAATTTAAGGGGAGATTGCTTTTCAAGCAATATATCCCATCCAAGTGGTCCCGCTATGGTGTAAAATTTTATAAACTGTGCAAATGCAGTACTGGGTATACATGGGTATTTCATATTTATCATGGTAAAGATAGCCACTTAGATCCACCAGGCTGCCCAGATTCAATTGTCACAAATGGGGAAAATTGTATGCGTTCTACTACTACCCTTGCTAAACAAAGGGTACCATTTATGGTTAGATAACTTTTACACCAGCACAGAGCTGTTTACATTTTTATTTTATTTTGCTACCCTGGCCTGTAGCACAGTGTGAATAAATTGTACAGGTTTCCCGCAGAAGCTGACATATGGAAAGAAACATAGGGGCACAACGCCAGCTTTACGCCACAATGAGCTACTGGCACTTCAGTACACTGACAAAAAAGTAGTGTACATGCTCTCAACAATGCACAATGAAACTACAGTGCCAGGGTCTGTAAAGGGAAAAGATGCACAGATACTAAAGCCAAAGTGCATTGTAAAGTACAGCAAAAAGATAGGGGAGTAGATTTAGCTGGCCAGTGCCTAAAGCCATATCTACTTCAACAAAAGACCAAAACCTGGTAAAAAAAAAAAAAAAAAGTAGCCTTTTACGTTATGCAGATTGCAGTGTATAATGCATATGTGCTCTACAAAAAAGCAGGCACGGGGTGCAATAATCTAACTGAGATCCACGTCCCAATGAGTAATAAGCCAAAAATTTGAAGGTGGTTAATATATATATTTAATGAAAATTGTATGAAATGTAGCTAGTCTTTAGAATCAACTCAGTATAGTTGAAAGGTTGAAAGAGCTGAGAATCTACAATGTAGCAGTTATTATTATAAATAGGCATTAGAGTATAAAGAGTTAACTTTAGTTGAGTATTTTTTGATGAGATAAATATATATTTTGGATGAGGAGCAAAATCTTGTTGACAGATATAGGACAACAAGAAAGATAGAAGTAAAGAGGACTTACTTCTATATGAGCTCTATAGTCTAACCGCACTTATAAATATGAAGGCTGATACAATAGTTAGCAGAGAGGATTTGTTTATGGAAAATTATGAAAAAGAATGTAATTCAGTAGAGTATCAGTTTTTTTAAGGAGCAATGCATTTCAGTTTAGAGCGTCAGTTTAATTGTGTGTTTTGACAGCGGAGAAAGGCGTGACAGGTAGGAAGTAGTTACCAAGCAAACAGTTTGTTTATGCAAGTCAGAGCCGGTAACTTGTAATTGTGAGATGAAAACATGTGTCAGAGATAACTTGGAACATTGCTTATGACACTTGAAAAGTCTGTGTGGAAAATTATATTTGGCACAGATCTTGCAGCACACTAGCAGCAGTGCTTGGTTACGGTGACTTTGAAATTAACCGGTCACCTGATCGTGACTGTTGCGGCTTGCAGCCTGCTATGAATGTTGATATTTGAAATGGCAAAAGATGGTCTCAACAGTGATGAAATCAGTTGTTATCAGTGTCTCTAGGAAAAGAAGTAACTTGGTCAATACACAGAGATAAATCAGCTTACTCCTTGTGACATAATCAAGCAAAGAGTTAACTAAGAGGATGGTTTGAGTAGGGAATGCTGACGATGGGCGGTGGTTTGGATTTAAAGACACAGTGGATATGACATGGGAAACCATATACTTTTTTTGGAATTGTTTAAAAATATTATATCTGATATTTTGTTTTCCCAGAGCCCTAATCCTCCTACATTTTATTCCGAAAATTACTCTGCAGCAGGCATTTTCCCTCCAGGATCCCCCTCACAGCCTGCAAAAAGTCACCCCAGAAAAAGGACAAAGTCTGCTATAAAAAAGGAGTAAGAAAGGATTCTAATTACCATTGCCCGACTGCCCCTCTCTGTCTGGCCTCAGTATCACTGATAGCTTTAGAATATACCATACAGAGTTAAACTTTTAATTGAAATCATTCTGTATGTGTTCCTGATTTATTTTATTTTATTATTCTGTATTCCCAACTTCATGGATCCCCTGACCTTGTCCTGCCCCTTTCTACATTAAGCCCAGCTACTCTAAGGCCATGATAAGTTAACTAAACAAAACAACTAAAATACTCCTTTTAGAATATCTACTTTTTGCAAATATAATGTCATGATGGGGGTAATTTTCATTCCTGGGCTGTAATGTCTCAAAGGCAACATAGGTCCAGAAAATCAATGTGCCAGATTTCCATGTAAATGGGCAAATATGGGTGTATTATAGCAGTAAAACATATAAGGATGATGATCCAAATAGCAAAAGGGCAGTGTTTGTGTGAAAAGTGCAAAAAAATATATGACCATTAAATTTGGTCAGATGTTGTAACTTAGAAGCTCAAAAAAAATAAAAAAATGGACATACACCTTTTCAAATACCCTGGGTTGTCTACTTTGCAAATGGTATGCCATGATGGGGGTAATTTTTATTCCTGGGCTGCCATAAAGTCTCAAAGGCAACATAGGCCCAGATAATCAACGTGATGAAGTTCCATGAAAATGGGCAGGCCCCATATTTCGCCCTGTAACCCCATAAAACCTGTACGTGGGAGGGGGTATCTTTGTATTTGTGGGACATTGCTGAACACAAATATGGTTGTATTATAGCAGTAAAACATATAAGGATGATGATTGAAATGGCCAAAGTGCAGTGTTTGTGTGAAAAAAGCATACATAAAATATGACCACTAAATTTGGCAAGGTGTTGGGACTAAGTAGCTATAAAAAAAAACTAGACATAGCACTTTTGGAATACCCTGGGTTGTCTACTTTTGAAAATGGTATGCCATGATGGGGTAAGTTTCATTCCTGGGCTGCCATGATTTCTAAGATGACATAGGCTCAGAAAATTAAGGTGCCAAATATCCATGTATGAGGACTGAAATAGACAGGCCCCATATTTGGCCCTGTAACTTCCAGAATCCCCATAAAACCTATACACAGGGGGGTATTGTTGTACTCGTAGGACATTGTTGAACACAAATATGGGTGTTTTATAGTAGTTAAACATGTAAGGATGATGATAGAAAAAGCCAAAGTGCAGTGTTTGTTTTAAAAATGCATACATAAAATATGACCACTAAATTTGGCAAGGTGTTGGAACTAAGTGGCTAAAAAAAAAGACTAGACATAGCCCTTTTAGAATACCCTTGGTTGTCTACTTTTGCAAATGGTATGCCATGATGGGGTAATTTTCATTCCTGGGCTGCCATAATGTTCTTAAAGTCAACATACGCCCAGAAAATCAAGGTGCCAAATTTCCATGTAAATGGGCAGGCCCCATGTTGGGCCCTGTAACTTCCAGAAATCTTTTAAAACCTGTACATAAGAGGTATCGTTGTACTCATGGGACAGTGCAGAAATGCCTATCAGGATGATGATATTTACAAGAAAATGTTTAGAAAACATATTTAGATTTGTTTCATATAAATTATAGTTTAGAAATAAATATTTGATGTTAAAAGAAATCCCTATTTGTCCACTTAAAAACAATATATAATTAGTGTGGGTGCACTTAATGTGAAAGAGGTAAATTATGGTTGAACAGACATATAGCTGAAATTCTAGGTTTTGTTTACATTTCAGAATTTGGACAATTGCCTATGTCATGGAGTGGTTAAATTGGGACCTCTTTTTACAAACAATTTTCTTGGATTAAACAGTTTCTGCCATCTCTGTATATGGGCCTTGAATATATTTATATAAAGTAATCATGTCACCTCTCAAGCGCTTTTTTTGTAGTAAAAACAGACCAAGTTTAACTAACCTCTCTTTACAGCTTAAATTATCCATTCCCCTTATTAGCGTTGTGGCCTTTCTCTGAACTTTTTCTAAGTCTGCAATGTCTTTTTTGAGATCGGTCCCCAGAACTGCATTCCATACTCAAGGTGAGGTCTTACTAGGGGTTTATATAGTGACAGAATTATGCTTTCCTCCCTTGCATCAATGCCTCTTTTAATGCATGCTAGTATCTTATTAGCCTTAAAAGCACTGCATTATGTGCCCATCTTTAGCTTGTTATCTATTAATACTCTTAAATCCCTTTCCTCCTCTGTTTGGCTAAGTCTAGCCCCATTTAAATAATAGATTGCCTGCTTATTTTTTACTTCTATAATGTAGAACCTTGTATTTTCCTGTATTAAATAAAATTTTCTATTAACCTGCCTATTCTTCTAATTTATGTAGATCCCCTTGCACAGCAAGTTCATTGTGCCCGGAACTAATGACACACAACTTTGTATCATCTACAAATACAGATATGTTGCTATTTAACCCTTGCTCCAAGTCATTAATAAAAATATTAAAAAGAACAGGACCCAGTACTGATCCCTGGGGGACTCCACTGATTACCTTTGTCCAATCTGAGTATGATCCGTTTACTATTACTCATTGCTCCCTGTCTTTTATCCAGTAATTTATTCATGAGCTAACATGTTCAGCTATTCCTTTTTCCTTAATTGTGTACATTAATCTCTCATGTGGTACTGTATCAAACGCCTTTCCAAAATCCAAATTTATCACATAAACTGATTCCCCTTTATCTATTTTTTTTTATTAGATTAGTTTGACATGATCTATTTCTCATAAAACTTGATGCTGATTTTAACTCATAATCTTGTTTACATCAATATACTCATCAATATAATCCTTTATAATCCCTTCAAGTATCTTCCCCACTTTACCTCATTCCTGGGGTAATTTGCCTTAGAATAACGGGTCTTTAAATTTAAGAGTAGAGCACCTATATTACGAGTTTTGCGTTAGCCTTAAAAAGCAGCGTTTAGAGGTCCCAACGCTTCTTTTTTCCTAACGCTGGTATTACGAGTCTTGCAGGTACAGGTTTACCACTCACTTTTTTTTTTCCGTGACTCGAAAATACCACAAATCCACTTACGTCAATTGCGTATCCCATATTTTCAATGGGACTTGCATAACGCCGGTATTACGAGTCTTCCTAAAAGTGAGTGGTACAGCCTTTCCTGTCAAGACTGGTACCGCATTTAAAAGTCAGTAGTTAAGAGTTTTATGGGCTAACCCCGTAGCATAAAACTCTTAACTAAAGTGCTAAAAAGTACACTAACACCCATAAACTACCTATTAACCCCTAAACCGAGGCCCCCCCACATCGCAAACACTAAATAAAAATTTTTAACCCCTAATCTGCCGAACCGGAGATCGCCGCCACTATAATAAATATATCAACCCCTAAACCGCTGTACTCCCGCATCGCAAACACTAGTTAAATATTATTAACCCATAATCTGCCGTCCCTAACATCGCTGCCACCTACCTACATTTATTAACCTATAATCTACCGCCCCCAATGTCGCCGCCACTATATTAAATGTATTAACCCCTAAACCTAAGTCTAACCCTAACCCTAACACCACCCTAACTTAAATAAAATTTAAATACATCTAAATAAAATAACTACAATTAACTAAATAATTCATATTTAAAACTAAATACTTACCCATAAAATAAACCATAAGCTAGCTACAATATAACTAATAGTTACATTGTAGCTAGCTTAGGGTTTATTTTTATTTTACAGGCAACTTTGTATTTATTTTAACTAGGTAGAATAGTTATTAAATAGTTATTAACTATTTAATAACTTCCTAGTTAAAATAAAGACAAATATACCTGTAAAATAAATCCTAACCTAAGTTACAATTACACCTAACACTACACTATAATTAAATTAATTTCCTACATTAAATTAAATTAATTACAATAAAATAAAATAAACTAAAGTACAAAAAAAACAAAACACTAAATTACAGAAAATAATAAAATAATTACAAGTTTTTAAAACTAATTACACCTAATCTTATCCCCCTAATAAAATAAAAAAGCCCCCCAAAATAATAAAAATCCCTACCCTATACTAAATTACAAATAGCCCTTAAAATGGCTTTTTGCGGGGCACTTTAGTTAAGAGTTTTATGCTACGGCGTTAGCCCATAAAACTCTTAACTACTGACTTTTAAATGCAGTACCAGTCTTGACAGGAGAGGCTGTACCTCTCACTTTTAGGAAGACTCGTAATACCGGCGTTATGCAAATCCCATTAAAAATATGGGTACACCTGTACCTGAAAGACTCGTAATACCAGCGTTAGGAAAAAAACATAATTTATGTAAGAACTTACCTGATAAATTAATTTCTTTCATATTAGCAAGAGTCCATGAGCTAGTGACGTATGGGATATACATTCCTACCAGGAGGGGCAAAGTTTCCCAAACCTCAAAATGCCTATAAAACATAATTTATGTAAGAACTTACCTGATAAATTCATTTCTTTCATATTAGCAAGAGTCCATGAGCTAGTGACGTATGGGATATACATTCCTACCAGGAGGGGCAAAGTTTCCCAAACCTCAAAATGCCTATAAATACACCCCTCACCACACCCACAATTCAGTTTAACGAATAGCCAAGAAGTGGGGTGATAAAAAAGTGCGAAAGCATATAAAATAAGGAATTGGAATAATTGTGCTTTATACAAAAATCATAACCACCACAAAAAAAGGGCGGGCCTCATGGACTCTTGCTAATATGAAAGAAATGAATTTATCAGGTAAGTTCTTACATAAATTATGTTTTCTTTCATGTAATTAGCAAGAGTCCATGAGCTAGTGACGTATGGGATAATGATTACCCAAGATGTGGATCTTTCCACACAAGAGTCACTAGAGAGGGAGGGATAAAATAAAGACAGCCAATTCCTGCTGAAAATAATCCACACCCAAAATAAAGTTTAATGAAAAACATAAGCAGAAGATTCAGACTGAAACCGCTGCCTGAAGTACTTTTCTACCAAAAACTGCTTCAGAAGAAGAAAATACATCAAAATGGTAGAATTTAGTAAAAGTATGCAAAGAGGACCAAGTTGCTGCTTTGCAAATCTGATCAACCGAAGCTTCATTCCTAAACGCCCAGGAAGTAGAAACTGACCTGGTAGAATGAGCTGTAATCCTCTGAGGCGGAGTTTTACCCGACTCAACATAGGCAAGATGAATTAAAGATTTCAACCAAGATGCCAAAGAAATGGCAGAAGCTTTCTGGCCTTTTCTAGAACCGGAAAAGATAACAAATAGACTAGAAGTCTTTCGGAAAGACTTAGTAGCTTCAACATAATATTTCAAAGCTCTAACAACATCCAAAGAATGCAATGATTTCTCCTTAGAATTCTTAGGATTAGGACATAATGAAGGAACCACAATTTCTCTACTAATGTTGTTGGAATTCACAACTTTAGGTAAAAACTCAAAAGAAGTTCGCAACACCGCCTTATCCTGATGAAAAATCAGAAAAGGAGACTCACAAGAAAGAGCAGATAATTCAGAAACTCTTCTGGCAGAAGAGATGGCCAAAAGGAACAAAACTTTCCAAGAAAGAAATTTAATGTCCAATGAATGCATAGGTTCAAAGGGAGGAGCTTGAAGAGCTCCCAGAACCAAATTCAAACTCCAAGGAGGAGAAATTGACTTAATGACAGGTTTAATACGAACCAAAGCTTGTACAAAACAATGAATATCAGGAAGAATAGCAATCTTTCTGTGAAAAAGAACAGAAAGAGCAGAGATTTGTCCTTTCAAGGAACTTGCAGACAAACCCTTATCTAAACCATCCTGAAGAAACTGTAAAATTCTCGGTATTCTAAAAGAATGCCAAGAAAAATGATGAGAAAGACACCAAGAAATATAAGTCTTCCAGACTCTATAATATATCTCTCTAGATACAGATTTACGAGCCTGTAACATAGTATTAATCACAGAGTCAGAGAAACCTCTTTGACCAAGAATCAAGCGTTCAATCTCCATACCTTTAAATTTAAGGATTTCAGATCCTGATGGAAAAAAGGACCTTGTGACAGAAGGTCTGGTCTTAACGGAAGAGTCCACGGTTGGCAAGAGGCCATCCGGACAAGATCCGCATACCAAAACCTGTGAGGCCATGCCGGAGCTACCAGCAGAACAAACGAGCATTCCTTCAGAATCTTGGAGATTACTCTTGGAAGAAGAACTAGAGGCGGAAAGATATAGGCAGGATGATACTTCCAAGGAAGTGATAATGCATCCACTGCCTCCGCCTGAGGATCCCGGGATCTGGACAGATATCTGGGAAGTTTCTTGTTTAGATGAGACGCCATCAGATCTATTTCTGGAAGTTCCCACATTTGAACAATCTGAAGAAATACCTCTGGGTGAAGAGACCATTCGCCCGGATGCAACGTTTGGCGACTGAGATAATCCGCTTCCCAATTGTCAATACCTGGGATATGAACCGCAGAGATTAGACAGGAGCTGGATTCCGCCCAAACCAAAATTCGAGATACTTCTTTCATAGCCAGAGGACTGTGAGTCCCTCCTTGATGATTGATGTATGCCACAGTTGTGACATTGTCTGTCTGAAAACAAATGAACGATTCTCTCTTCAGAAGAGGCCAAAACTGAAGAGCTCTGAAAATTGCACGGAGTTCCAAAATATTGATCGGTAATCTCACCTCCTGAGATTCCCAAACTCCTTGTGCCGTCAGAGATCCCCACACAGCTCCCCAACCTGTGAGATTTGCATCTGTTGAAATTACAGTCCAGGTCAGAAGCACAAAAGAAGCCCCCTGAATTAAACGATGGTGATCTGTCCACCACGTTAGAGAGTGTCGAACAATCGGTTTTAAAGATATTAATTGAGATATCTTTGTGTAATCCTTGCACCATTGATTCAGCATACAGAGCTGAAGAGGTCGCATGTGAAAGCGAGCAAAGGGGATCGCGTCCGATGCAGCAGTCATAAGACCTAGAATTTCCATGCATAAGGCTACCGAAGGGAATGATTGTGACTGAAGGTTTCGACAAGCTGAAATCAATTTTAGACGTCTCTTGTCTGTTAAAGACAGAGTCATGGACACTGAATCTATCTGGAAACCCAGAAAGGTTACCCTTGTCTGAGGAATCAATGAACTTTTTGGTAAATTGATCCTCCAACCATGATCTTGAAGAAACAACACAAGTCGATTCGTATGAGATTCTGCTAAATGTAAAGACTGAGCAAGTACCAAGATATCGTCCAAATAAGGAAATACCACAATACCCTGTTCTCTGATTACAGACAGAAGGGCACCGAGAACCTTTGTAAAAATTCTTGGAGCTGTAGCTAGGCCAAACGGCAGAGCCACAAACTGGTAATGCTTGTCCAGAAAAGAGAATCTCAGGAACTGAAAATGATCTGGATGAATCGGAATATGCAGATATGCATCCTGTAAATCTATTGTGGACATATAATGCCCTTGCTGAACAAAAGGCAAGATAGTCCTTACAGTTACCATCTTGAACGTTGGTATCCTTACATAACGATTCAATATTTTTAGATCCAGAACTGGTCTGAAGGAATTCTCCTTCTTTGGTACAATGAAGAGATTTGAATAAAACCCCATCCCCTGTTCCGGAACTGGAACTGGCATAATTACTCCAGCCAACTCTAGATCTGAAACACAATTCAGAAATGCTTGAGCTTTCACTGGATTTACTGGGACACGGGAAAGAAAAAATCTCTTTGCAGGAGGTCTCATCTTGAAACCAATTCTGTACCCTTCTGAAACAATGTTCTGAATCCAAAGATTGTGAACAGAATTGATCCAAATTTCTTTGAAAAAACGTAACCTGCCCCCTACCAGCTGAGCTGGAATGAGGGCCGCACCTTCATGAGGACTTAGAAGCAAGCTTTGCCTTTCTAGCAGGCTTGGATTTATTCCAGACTGGAGATGGTTTCCAAACTGAAACTGCTCCTGAGGATGAAGGATTAGGCTTTTGTTCTTTGTTGAAACGAAAGGAACGAAAACGATTATTAGCCCTGTTTTTACCTTTAGATTTTTTATCCTGTGGTAAAAAAGTTCCTTTCCCACCAGTAACAGTTGAGATAATAGAATCCAACTGAGAACCAAATAATTTGTTACCCTGGAAAGAAATGGAAAGTAGAGTTGATTTAGAAGCCATATCAGCATTCCAAGTCTTAAGCCATAAAGCTCTTCTAGCTAAAATAGCTAGAGACATAAACCTGACATCAACTCTGATAATATCAAAAATGGCATCACAGATAAAATTATTAGCATGCTGAAGAAGAATAATAATATCATGAGAATCATGATGTGTTACTTGTTGCGCTAAAGTTTCCAACCAAAAAGTTGAAGCTGCAGCAACATCAGCCAAAGATATAGCAGGTCTAAGAAGATTACCTGAACCCAGATAAGCTTTTCTTAGAAAGGATTCAATTTTCCTATCTAAAGGATCCTTAAATGAAGTACCATCTGACGTAGGAATAGTAGTACGTTTAGCAAGGGTAGAAATAGCCCCATCAACTTTAGGGATTTTGTCCCAAAATTCTAATCTGTCAGACGGCACAGGATATAATTGCTTAAAACGTTTAGAAGGAGTAAATGAATTACCCAATTTATCCCATTCTTTGGAAATTACTGCAGAAATAGCATTAGGAACAGGAAAAACGTCTGGAATAACCACAGGAGATTTAAATACCTTATCCAAACGTTTAGAATTAGTATCAAGAGGACCAGAATCCTCTATTTCTAAAGCAATTAGAACTTCTTTAAGTAAAGAACGAATAAATTCCATTTTAAATAAATATGAAGATTTATAAGCATCAATCTCTGAGACAGAATCCTCTGAACCAGAAGAGTCATCAGAATCAGAATGATGATGTTCATTTAAAAATTCATCTGTAGGAAGAGAAGTTTTAAAAGATTTTTTACGTTTACTAGAAGGAGAAATAACAGACATAGCCTTCTTTATGGATTCAGAAACAAAATCTCTTATGTTATCAGGAACATTCTGCACCTTAGATGTTGAAGGAACTGCAACAGACAATGGTACTTTACTAAAGGAAATATTATCTGCATTAACAAGTTTGTCATGACAATTAATACAAACAACAGCCGGAGGAATAGCTACCAAAAGTTTACAGCAGATACACTTAGCTTTGGTAGATCCAGCACTAGACAGCGATTTTCCTGTAGTATCTTCTGACTCAGATGCAACGTGAGACATCTTGCAATATGTAAGAGAAAAAACAACATATAAAGCAAAATTGATCAAATTCCTTAAATGACAGTTTCAGGAATGGGAAAAAATGCCAAAGAACAAGCTTCTAGCAACCAGAAGCAATGAAAAATGAGACTTAAATAATGTGGAGACAAAAGCGACGCCCATATTTTTTAGCGCCAAATAAGACGCCCACATTATTTGGCGCCTAAATGCTTTGGGCGCCAAAAATGACGCCACATCCGGAACGCCGACACTTTTGGCGCAAAATAACGTCAAAAAATGACGCAACTTCCGGCGACACGTATGACGCCGGAAACGGAAAAGATTTTTTGCGCCAAAAAAGTCCGCGCCAAGAATGACGCAATAAAATGAAGCATTTTCAGCCCCCGCAAGCCTAACAGCCCACAGGGAAAAAGAGTCAAATTTTTGAAGGTAAGAAAAAATGATTAATTCAAATACATTATCCCAAATATGAAACTGACTGTCTGAAAAATAAGGAATGTTGAACATTCTGAGTCAAGGCAAATAAATGTTTGAATACATATATTTAGAACTTTATAAACAAAGTGCCCAACCATAGCTTAGAGTGTCACAGAAAATAAGATTTACTTACCCCAGGACACTCATCTACATGTTTGTAGAAAGCCAAACCAGTACTGAAACGAGAATCAGCAGAGGTAATGGTATATATAAGAGTATATCGTCGATCTGAAAAGGGAGGTAAGAGATGAATCTCTACGACCGATAACAGAGAACCTATGAAATAGACCCCGTAGAAGGAGATCACTGCATTCAAATAGGCAATACTCTCCTCACATCCCTCTGACATTCACTGCACGCTGAGAGGAAAACCGGGCTCCAACTTGCTGCGGAGCGCATATCAACATAGAATCTAGCACAAACTTACTTCACCACCTCCATCGGAGGCAAAGTTTGTAAAAACTGAATTGTGGGTGTGGTGAGGGGTGTATTTATAGGCATTTTGAGGTTTGGGAAACTTTGCCCCTCCTGGTAGGAATGTATATCCCATACGTCACTAGCTCATGGACTCTTGCTAATTACATGAAAGAAATACACCCCTCACAACACCCACAAATCAGTTTAACGAATAGCCAAGAAGTGGGGTGATAAGAAAAAACTGCGAAGCATAAATATAAGGAATTGGAAAAATTGTGCTTTATACAAAAAAATCATAACCACCACAAAAAAAGAGTGGGCCTCATGGACTCTTGCTAATATGAAAGAAATGAATTTATCAGGTAAGTTCTTACATAAATTATGTTTTCTTTCATGTAATTAGCAAGAGTCCATGAGCTAGTGACGTATGGGATAATGACTACCCAAGATGTGGATCTTCCACGCAAGAGTCACTAGAGAGGGAGGGATAAAATAAAGACAGCCAATTCCGCTGAAAAAAATCCACACCCAAAAATAAAGTTTAAATCTTATAAAGAAAAAAACTGAAAATATAAGCAGAAGATTCAAACTGAAACAGCTGCTTAAAGTACTTTTCTACCAAAGACAGCTTCAGAAGAAGAAAACACATCAAAATGGTAGAATTTAGTAAAAGTATGCAAAGAAGACCAAGTTGCTGCTTTGCAAATCTGATCAACCGAAGCTTCATTCCTAAACGCCCAGGAAGTAGAAACTGACCTAGTAGAATGAGCTGTAATCCTTTGAGGCGGAGTTTTACCCGACTCGACATAAGCATGATGAATTAAAGATTTCAACCAAGATGCCAAAGAAATGGCAGAGGCCTTCTGACCTTTCCTAGAACCAGAAAAGATAACAAATAGACTAGAAGTCTTTCGGAAATTCTTAGTAGCTTCAACATAATATTTCAAAGCTCTAACTACATCCAAAGAATGCAATGATTTCTCCTTAGAATTCTTAGGATTAGGACATAATGAAGGAACCACAATTTCTCTACTAATGTTGTTGGAATTCACAACCTTAGGTAAAAATTTAAAAGAAGTTCGCAACACCGCCTTATCCTGGTGAAAAATCAGAAAAGGAGACTCACAAGAAAGAGCAGATAATTCAGAAACTCTTCTGGCAGAAGAGATGGCCAAAAGGAACAAAACTTTCCAAGAAAGTAATTTAATGTCCAATTAATGCATAGGTTCAAACGGAGGAGCTTGAAGAGCCCTCAGAACCAAATTCAAACTCCAAGGAGGAGAAATTGACTTAATGACAGGTTTTATACGAACCAAAACTTGTACAAAACAATGAATATCAGGAAGATTAGCAATCTTTCTGTGAAAAAGAACAGAAAGAGCAGAGATTTGTCCTTTCAAGGAACTTGCAGACAAACCTTTATCCAAACCATCCTGAAGAAACTGTAAAATTCTCGGAATTCTAAAAGAATGCCAGGAAAAATGATGAGAAAGACACCAAGAAATATAAGTCTTCCAGACTCTATAATATATCTCCCTAGATACAGATTTACGAGCCTGTAACATAGTATTAATCACAGAGTCAGAGAAACCTCTTTGACTAAGAATCAAGCGTTCAATCTCCATACCTTTAAATTAAAGGATTTGAGATCCTGATGGAAAAAAGGACCTTGCGACAGAAGGTCTGGCCTTAACGGAAGAGTCCACGGTTGGCAAGAGGCCATCCGGACAAGATCCGCATACCAAAACCTGTGAGGCCATGCTGGAGCTACCAGCAGAACAAACGAGCATTCCTTCAGAATCTTAGAGATTACTCTTGGAAGAAGAACTAGAGGCGGAAAGATATAGGCAGGATGATACTTCCAAGGAAGTGACAATGCATCCACTGCTACCGCTTGAGGATCCCTGGATCTGGACAGATACCTGGGAAGTTTCTTGTTTAGATGAGAGGCCATCAAATCTATTTCTGGAAGTCCCCACATTTGAACAATCTGAAGAAATACCTCTGGGTGAAGAGACCATTCGCCCGGATGTAACGTTTGGCGACTGAGATAATCCGCTTCCCAATTGTCTATACCTGGGATATGAACCGCAGAAACTAGACAGGAGCTGGATTCCGCCCATACCAGAATTCGAGATACTTCTTTCATAGCCAGAGGACTGTGAGTCCCTCCTTGATGATTGATGTATGCCACAGTTGTGACATTGTCTGTCTGAAAACAAATGAACGATTCTCTCTTTAGAAGAGGCCAAGACTGAAGAGCTCTGAAAATTGCACGGAGTTCCAAAATATTGATCGGTAATCTCACCTCCTGAGATTCCCAAACCCCTTGTGCTGTCAGAGACCCCCACACAGCTCCCCAACCTGTAAGACTTGCATCTGTTGAAATTACAGTCCAGGTCGGAAGAACAAAAGAAGCCCCCTGAACTAAACGATGGTGATCTGTCCACCACGTCAGAGAGTGTCGTACAATTGGTTTTAAAGATATTAATTGAGATATCTTTGTGTAATCCCTGCACCACTGGTTCAGCATACAGAGCTGAAGAGGCCGCATGTGAAAACGAGCAAAGGGGATCGCGTCCGATGCAGCAGTCATAAGACCTAGAATTTCCATGCATAAGGCTACCGAAGGGAATGATTGTGACTGAAGGTTTCGACAAGCTGATATCAATTTTAGACGTCTCTTGTCTGTCAAAGATAGAGTCATGGACACTGAATCTATCTGGAAACCTAAAAAGGTTACCTGTGTCTGAGGAATCAATGAACTTTTTGGTAAATTGATCCTCCAACCATAATGTTGAAGAAACAACACAAGTCGATTCGTATGAGATTCTGCTAAATGTGAAGACTGAGCAAGTACCAAGATATCGTCCAAATAAGGAAATACCACAATACCCTGTTCTCTGATTACAGACAGAAGGGCACCGAGAACCTTTGTAAAAATTCTTGGAGCTGTAGCTAGGCCAAACGGCAGAGCCACAAACTGGTAATGCTTGTCTAGGAAAGAGAATCTCAGAAACTGATAGTGATCTGGATGAATCGGAATATGCAGATATGCATCCTGTAAATCTATTGTAGACATATAATGCCCTTGCTGAACAAAAGGCAGGAGAGTCCTTACAGTTACCATTTTGAATGTTGGTATCCTTACATAACGATTCAATATTTTTAGATCCAGAACTGGTCTGAAGGAATTCTCCTTCTTTGGTACAATGAAGAGATTTGAATAAAACCCCAGTCCCTGTTCCAGAACTGGAACTGGCATAATTACTCCAGCCAACTCTAGATCTGAAACACATTTCAGAAATGCTTGAGCCTTCGCTGGGTTTACTGGGACACGGGAAAGAAAAAATCTCTTTGCAGGAGGCCTTATCTTGAAGCCAATTCTGTACCCTTCTGAAACAATGTTCTGAATCCAAAGATTGTGAACGGAATTGATCCAAATTTCTTTGAAAAAACATAATCTGCCCCCTACCAGCTGAGCTGGAATGAGGTTTCATGTGGACTTAGGAGCTGGCTTTGATTTTCTAAAAGGCTTGGATTTATTCCAGACTGGAGATGGTTTCCAAACTGATACCGCTCCTGAGGATGAAGGATCAGGTTTTTGTTCCTTGTTGTGACGAAAGGAACGAAAACGATTATTAGACCTAAATTTACCTTTAGATTTTTTATCCTGTGGTAAAAAAGTTCCTTTCCCTCCAGTAACAGTTGAGATAATAGAATCCAACTGAGAACCAAACAATTTATTACCCTGGAAAGAAAGGGAAAGCAGAGTAGACTTAGAAGACATATCAGCATTCCAAGTTTTAAGCCATAAAGCTCTTCTAGCTAAAATAGCTAGAGACATATACCTGACATCAACTCTAATGATATCAAAGATGGCATCACAAATAAAATTATTAGCATGTTGAAGAAGAAGAATAATGCTATGAGAATTATGATCTGTTACTTGTTGCGCTAAAGCTTCTAACCAAAAAGTTGAAGCTGCAGCAACATCCGCTAAAGATATAGCAGGTCTAAGAAGATTACCTGAACACAAGTAAGCTTTTCTTAGAAATGATTCAATTTTCCTATCTAAAGGATCCTTAAAGGAAGTACCATCTGCCGTAGGAATAGTAGTACGCTTAGCAAGAGTAGAGACAGCCCCATCAACCTTAGGGATTTTGTCCCAAAACTCTAATCTGTCAGATGGCACAGGATATAATTGCTTAAAACGTTTAGAAGGAGTAAATGAATTACCCAAATTATTCCATTCCCTGGAAATTACTTCAGAAATAGCACCAGGGATAGGAAAAACTTCCGGAATAACTACAGGAGATTTAAAAACCTTATCTAAACGTTTAGATTTAGTATCAAGAGGACCAGAATCCTCAATTTCTAATGCAATTAGGACTTATTTAAGTAAAGAACGAATAAATTCCATTTTGAATAAATATGAAGATTTATCAGCATCAACCTCTGAGACAGAATCCTCTGAACCAGAAGAACCATTATCAGAATCAGAAAGATGATGTTCATTTAAAAATTCATCTGAAAAATTAGAAGTTTTAAAAGACTTTTTACGTTTACTAGAAGGAGGAATAACAGACATAGCCTTCTTAATGGATTTAGAAACAAAATCTCTTATGTTATCAGGAACACTCTGAGTATTAAATGTTGACGGAACAGCAACAGGTAATGTAACAGTACTAAAGGAAATATTATCTGCATTAACAAGTTTGTCATGACAAACAGTACAAACAACAGCTGGAGGAACAGATACCATAAGTTTACAGCAGATACACTTAGCTTTGGTAGCTCCAGCACCAGGCAGCGATTTTCAAGAAGTATCTTCTGACTCAGTTTCAACGTGGGACATCTTGCAATATGTAATAGAAAAAACAACATATAAAGCAAAATTGATCAAATTCCTTAAATGACAGTTTCAGGAATGGGAAAAAATGCCAGTGAACAAGCTTCTAGCAACCAGAAGCAATAAATAATGAGACTTATATAATGTGGAGACAATAGTGACGCCCATATTTTTTTAGCACCAAAAAAGACGCCCACATTATTTGGCGCCTAAATGCTTTTGGCGCCAAAAATGACGCCACATCTGGAACGCCGACACCTTTGGCGCAAAAGAACGTCAAAAATGACGCAACTTCCGTCGACACGTATGACGCCAAAAACAGAAAAAAAATTTTGCGCCAAAAAAGTCCGCGCCAAGAATGACGCAATAAAATGAAGCATTTTCAGCCCCCGCGAGCCTAACAGCCCACAGGGAAAAAGTCAAATTTTAAGGTAAGAAAAAAATTGATTTATTCATATGCATTATCCCAAATATGAAACTGACTGTCTGAAATAAGGAATGTTGAACATCCTGAGTCAAGGCAAATAAATGTTTGAATACATATATTTAGAACTTTATAAAAAAGTGCCCAACCATAGCTTAGAGTGTCACAGAAAATAAGACTTACTTACCCCAGGACACTCATCTACATGTTGTAGAAAGCCAAACCAGTACTGAAACGAAAATCAGCAGAGGTAATGGTATATAAATAAGAGTATATCATCGATCTGAAAAGGGAGGTAAGAGATGAATCTCTACGACTGATAACAGAGAACCTATGAAATAGACCCCGTAGAAGGAGATCATTGAATTCAAATAGGCAATACTCTCCTCACATCCCTCTGACATTCACCATTCACTGCACGCTGAGAGGAAAACCAGGCTCCAACCTGCTGCGGAGCGCATATCAACGTAGAATCTAGCACAAACTTACTTCACCACCTCCATAGGAGGCAAAGTTTGTAAAACTGATTTGTGGGTGTGGTGAGGAGTGTATTTATAGGCATTTTGAGGTTTGGGAAACTTTGCCCCTCCTGGTAGGAATGTATATCCCATACGTCACTAGCTCATGGACTCTTGCTATTTACATGAAAGAAAGCAGCGTTGGGACCTCTCAACGCTGCTTTTTAAGGCTAACGCAAAACTCGTAATCTAGGTGAAAGACTCTAGAGTTAACCCAATGTTCAGTTGGTGCAAGGGTTAACATCACTCTCTAGTCTGTACTAGACTCCACTAGACTGCCACCCACAATAAACTAAAACTAAATAAGCTATCTCTAAGCTGCTGCCACCACTTATGATTTATTAAAGGGGAAATCCTAAGGAAAAACCCAGACTTACACATTAACTCTCAGAATACAATTTAGCAACTAATACTACCAGTCTCTTTCAGTAAAGTGGTTCAAATATTAGACAAAGGCAAAAAAATGATTAACTGGATTATTTATTGTGCAAAAAAATAGCACAATGCATTATTAATAAAAAGATGTTAACAAATAGAATTACACAAGCAAACAGTTTTAAAATAAAAAGAAGAAATAACAGAAACCTTACACTTTACTAAGTTTGGTATCTGCCCCAGTGAGATGGGTCAGAAAGATTCACTCACGCTGCAGCAGCCTCCCAAGTAGAATGAATACTTGAAAATGTTAAAACACCAAATTTTATACGTTTCCAGGAGATCAAGTTGCTTGACCCACCCTCTTTCCAGGGGCTAGAATACCCCTCTCTTTTACGACAGTCAATAAAACTCAGCGCCTTTGGCTGAAATCATAGAACGCCTTACAACTTCTGATAGGTATATTCAGCACATTCACCTATATAAGCAACTTCCCAAGGACATCCTGAGAATTAGTTTGGTACCAAATATGACATGGTTGTCATATTTCCCTCATCAAGGCCTCGATCCGATATGCAGCGTCGCCCGCAAAAGCCGGCGACGCCAAATTTTGCGCTGGTTTGGTATCACATATACGGCGTAACATAGAAGTTACGCTCGTATATTTCTGCCTTCGGCCGTAGTTTTTTGGCCCATAGACAGGTATACCAAACCAGCGCAAAAAGGCAGCGCAAAAAGGTATCCAATATACAGCGTAAGGACTTACGTGGCGAAAATGGAGAAATCTTACTCCATTTTCACCTCGCCACAAATTGCAGGCATAGTAAGCCTTACGCTGTGTATTGGAGCCCCGTAACTCCCTAAACTACCTGCAAAATAAAACCTAACACCTAACGCATGTGCAATGTCTATCTACCTGTCAACCGCGATCCCCCGCCGCAATCCCTAATAAAGTATTTAAAGGGACAGTACACTGTAAAATTGTTTTTATATGAATGTATTTTCAATGACTTGTTATACCAGCTGCAGAGTATAAAATGTATGAGAATTTGCATATTTCGGTTTATTTGTGTATATGAAGTAGCTGGTTTTGTGCTTTTAAACCACAGCCTATTACAAGGGGTTGAGCTTCAGGTAATATCAGATCTCATTATGTTATCACTTTTATGTATACAAAGAGAGAAGCGCTCTACCAGGAACGAACAACAGCTCAGTGGCTTGTTCTATGGCGATTTACCACCCGGAAGCAGCCTCTTTTAGACCAGTGTGCTTTTCACAGAAGAAAAGAAAAAGAATCACTTTTATGTACACAGACTTGCTTCCTTATATTTGTCTAGAAAACTAAAGCTCAATACTTAGAGAGAACAATAGAAAATTATCATTTTATTACTTAACTATCATGCCCCCCACTGAGAGTGCAATCTCTTCTGCTGGCTGTGTTTACTTAGGCTATTCAAAAGAATATACTCCAGTATAGAAACTTTCAGTATAGTTTGGGATACCACAGGCTAAATCAGCTATTTCAAATGCCAAAATAGGGTTAAAGGAGCTACTTGTAAACAATTTAAAACACTCCAGCAGGTAAAATGAATCATCAGGAACAATTTAAAGTGGAGACATTTTTTGGGTGAACTGTCCCTTTAACCCCTAAACCGCCGCTCCTGGACCCCGCAGCCACCTACATTAAGTGTATAACCCCCTAATGTGAGCCCCTACCCCGCCGTCATCTACATTACCTACCCCCTAATGTGAGCCCCTTACACCGCTGCCACCTACATTACCTACCCCCTAATGTGAGCCCCTTACACCGCCGCCACCTACATTACCTACCCCCTAATGTGAGCTCCTACCCAGCCGCCAGCTATATTAAAATTATTAACCCCAAATCTAATCCCCCTACCCCACCGCCAGCTATATTAAAATTATTAACCCCTAATCTAATCCCCCTACCCCGCCGCCAGCTATATTAAAATTATTAACCCCTAATTTAATCCCCCTACACCGTCGCCAGCTATATTAAATACAATAACCCCTAATCTAATCCCCCTAAAGTAATCAGCTCTATTACCAGCCCTTAAAAGGGCCTTTTGCGTGGCATTGCCCCAAAGTAACAGCTCTATTGCCAGCCCTTAAAAGGGCTTTTTGCGGGGCATTTCCCCAAAGTAATCAGCTCTTTTACCAGCCCTTAAAAGGGCTTTTTGTGGGGCATTGTCACAAAGTAATCAGCTCTTTTGCCTCTAATCTAAATCCCCCTACACCGCCGCCACCTATAATAAATGTATTACCCCCTAATCTAATCCCCCTACACCGCCGCCACCTATATTAAATAGATTAAACCCTAATCTGACCCCCCCCTACACCGCCGCCATCTATATTAACTATATTAACCCTAATTATATTAGGGTTAATATAGTTAATATAGTTATTATATTATATATATATTAACTATATTAACCCTAATTATATTAGGGTTGATATACTTAATATAGTTATTATATTATATATATATATATTAACTATATTAACCCTATCTAACTCTAACACCCCTAACTTAATTATTATTAAAATAAATCTAAATAAAATTAATAATATTAACTAAATTATTCCTATTTAAATCTCAATACTTACCTATAAAATAAACCCTAAGATAGCTACAATATAATTAATAATTATATTGTAGCTATTTTAGGGTTTATATTTATTTTACAGGTAACTTGGTATTTATTTTAACTAGGTACAATAGCTATTAAATAATTAATAACTATTTAATAGCTACCTAGTTAAAATAATTACCAATTTACCTGTAAAATAAATCCTAACCTAAGTTACAAATACACCTACACTATCAATAAATTAATTAAATAAACTACAAATATCTAAACTAAAATATAATTAAATACACTAAACTAAATTATAAAAAAAACAAACACTAAATTACAAAAAATAAAAAAAGATTACAAGATTTTTAAGCAAATTACACCTATTCTAAGCCCCCTAATAAAATAATAAAGCCCCCCAAAATAAAAAAAATTCCCTACCCTATTCTAAATTACAAAAGTTAACAACTCTATTACCAGCCCTTAAAAGGGCCTTTTGCGGTGCATGCCCCAAAGTAATCAGCTCTTTTGCCTATAAAAAAAAACCACAATACCACCCCCCAACATTACAACCCTCCACCCACATACCCCTACTCTAAACCCACCCAAACCCCACTTAAAAAAAACTAACACTAAGCCTCAGAAGATCTCCCTACCTTGATCATCTTCACCCAGCTGGTCCGAATTCTTCATCCAATCCGGGCGATGTCTTCATCCAAGCGTCAAAGAAGAAGTCTTCCATCCGGGCGATGTCTTCATCCAAGCGGCAAAGAAGAAGTCTTCCATCCAGGCGATGTCTTCATCCAAGCGGCAAAGAAGAAGTCTTCCATCCAGGCGATGTCTTCATCCAAGCGGCAAAGAATAAGTCTTCCATCCCGGCGATGTCTTCATCCAAGTGGCAAAGAAGAGATCCTCCATCGGGGCGAAGTTTTCCTCCAAGCGGCATCTTCAATCTTCTTTCTTCCGACCTCCGACGCGGAACATCCAGCTGGCCCGACGACTGAACAACGAATGAAGTTTCCTTTAAATGACATCATCCAAGATGGCGTCCCTCGAATTCCGATTGGCTGATAGGATTCTATCAGCCAATCGGAATTAAGGTAAGAAAATCTGATTGGCTGATTCAATCAGCCAATCAGATTCAAGTTCAATCCGATTGGCTGATCCAATCAGCCAATCAGATTGAGCTTGCATTCTATTGGCTGTTCCGATCAGCCAATAGAATGCGAGCAATCAGATTGAGCTCGCATTCTATTGCTGATCGGAACAGTGAATAGAACAGCCAATAGAATGCAAGCTCAATCTGATTGGCTGATTGAATCAGCCAATCAGATTTTTCCTACCTTAATTCCGATTGGCTGATAGAATTGTATCAGCCAATCGGAATTCGAGGGACGCTATCTGGGATGATGTCAATTAAAGGAACCTTCATTCATCGTCTAGTCGTCGGTGGAAGAAGATGGCTCCGCGTCGGCTTGTCTGAAGATGGCTCCGCTCCGCTCCGGATGGATGAAGATTGAAGACGCCGCCTGGATGATGACTTCAATCGGATGGAAGACTTCTTCAGCGCCCCTTGGATGAAGACTTCGGCCGCTGCGGATGTCCTCTTCTGTTCCATCGGTGGTCGGCTGGCTGAAGACGGCTAAAGGCAGGATGATCTTCAGGGGGGTAGTGTTAGGTTTATTTAAGGGGGGTTTGGGTTAGAGTAGGGGTATGTGGGTGGTGGGTTTTAATGTTGGGGGGGTTGTATTTTTATTTAACAGGCAAAGGAGCTGATTTCTTTGGGGCATGCCCCGCAAAAGGCCCTTTTAAGGGCTGGTAAGGTAATAGAGCTGTTAACTTTTTAATGTAGAATAGGGTAGGGCATTTTTTTATTTTGGGGGGCTTTGTTATTTTATTAGGGGGCTTAGATTAGGTGTAAGTAGTTTAAAATTGTTGTAATATTTTTTAAATGTTTGTAACTTTTTATTTTTTGTAACTTAGTTTTTTTTATTTTTTGTACTTTAGTTAGTTTATTTAATTGTAGTTATTTGTAGCTAATTTATTTAATTAATTTAATGATAGTGTAGTGTTAGGTTTAATTGTAACATAGGTTAGGATTTATTTTACAGGTAATTGTGTATTTCTTTTAGCTAGGTAGTTATTAAATAGTTAATAACTATTTAATAACTATTCTAACTAGCTAAAATAAATACAAACTTACCTGTAAAATAAATATAAATCCTAAAATAGCTACAATGTAATTATTAATTACATTGTAGCTATCTTAGGGTTTATTTTACAGGTAAGTATTTAGTTTTAAATAGGAATAATTTAGTTAATGATAGTGTAGTGTTAGGTTAGTGTTAGGTGTAATTGTAACTTAGGTTAGGATTTATTTTATAGGTAAATTTCTCTTTATTTTAACTAGGTAGCTATTAAATAGTTAATAACTATTTAATAGCTATTGTAACTAGTTAAAATAAATTGAAATTTGCCAGTAAAATAAAAATAAATCCTAAGATAGCTACAATATAATTATTAGTTATATTGTAGCTATATTAGGGTTTATTTTAAAGGTAAGTATTTAGTTTTAAATAGGAATACTTTATTCAATAAGAGTTATAAAATTATTATTTATATGTATTTAATTAATATTTAAGTTAGGGGGGTGTTAGGGTTAGGGTTAGGTTTAGGAGTTAATTTTTATTTTATTGGCGGCGGTGTAGGGGGGGCAGGATAGGGGTTAAAAAATGTATTATAGGACGGTATAGGGGGGGGCAGATTAGGGGTTACTAAGTTTAATATAGGTGGAAGCGGGGTCCGGGAGTGGCGGTTTAGGGGTTAAACAATTTATTTAGTTGCGGCGGGGTCCGGGATTGGCACAATAGGGGTTAAAAAATTTATTATAGGTGGCGACGGTATAGGGGGGCAGGATAGGGGTTACTAGGTATAATGTAGGTGGCGGTGGGCTCCGGGAGCGGCGGTTTAGGGGTTAATACATTTATTATAGTTGCGACGGGGTCTAGGAGCGGCGGTTTAGGGGTTAATAACTTTATTTAGTTGCGAGGGGCTCTGGGGGCACCGGTATAGGGGGTAGAACAGTGTAGTTTAGTGTGGGTGCTTAGTGACAGCTTATCAATAAAGCTGTAGAAAAGACGAAGAGCAGCGAGATCGGATGAGTGATAACTATCACAGTCCGCTGCTCATCGCCCCATACTTAGTGCACGGCTTTTTGACAGCTTTTTTGATAACTTTGGTGAGATTTTTAAGGTCCGCGGCGGCGATGGTAGGCGAGCTTAGGCGGGCGTAATGGGCCGGCGAAGGCAGGTAAGTAGACACGTTGATAACTAGAGGCCAGTATGTTCACACTTGCCACAGTCATATGATCCCTGAAGTGTCTGCTCCAGTGATCCAAACATATGGCAAGCTGTAAACTGAATGCGATTCTCACCCATTTTTACATTAAAAGGTTTATCTTAAAAATATAAAAACATAATTTATGTAAGAACTTACCTGATAAATTCATTTCTTTCATATTAGCAAGAGTCCATAAGCTAGTGACGTATGGGATATACATTCCTACCAGGAGGGGCAAAGTTTCCCAAACCTTAAAATGCCTATAAATACACCCCTCACCATACCCACAATTCAGTTTAACGAATAGCCAAGAAGTGGGGTGATAAGAAAAAAGTGCGAAAGCATCAAAAATAAGGAATTGGAATAATTGTGCTTTATACAAAAAAATCATAACCACCACAAAAAGGGTGGGCCTCATGGACTCTTGCTAATATGAAAGAAATGAATTTATCAGGTAAGTTCTTACATAAATTATGTTTTCTTTCATGTAATTAGCAAGAGTCCATGAGCTAGTGACGTATGGGATAGCAGATACCCAAGATGTCACTAGAGAGGGAGGGATAAAATAAAGACAGCTAATTCCGCTGAAAAATTAATCCACTACCCAAATCAAAAGTTTCAATTTTTATAATGAAAAAAACTGAAGTTATAAGCAGAAGAATCAAACTGAAACAGCTGCCTGAAGTACTATTCTACCAAAAACTGCTTCTGAAGAAGAGAAAACATCAAAATAGTAGAATTTAGTAAAAGTATGCAAAGAAGACCAAGTCGTTGCTTTGCAAATCTGATCAACAGAAGCTTCATTCTTAAAAGTCCAGGAAGTAATCCTCTGAGGCGGGGATTAACCCGACTCCAAATAAGCAAGATGAATCAAAAAGCTTTAAGCAAGATGCCAAAGAAATGGCAGAAGCCATCTGACCTTTCCTAAAACCAGAAAAGATAACAAATAGACTAGAAGTCTTTCTGAAATCTGAATAGCTTCAACATAATTTCAAAACTCTTACCACATCCAAAGAATGTAAGAATATCTCCAAAGAATTCTTAGTATTAGGACACAAGGAAGGGACAATAATTCCTCTACTAATGTTGTTAAAATTCACAACTTTAGGTAAAAATTGAAAAGAAGACAGCAAAACCACCTTATCCTGATGAAAAATCAGAAAAAGGAGACTCACAAGAAAGAGCAGATAATTCAAAAACTGTTCTAGCTGAAGAGATGTCTAAAGGAACAATACTTTCCATGAAAGTAATTTAAATGTCCAAAGAAAGCATATGCTCAAACGGAAGAGCCTGTAAAGCCCTCAGAACCAAATTAAGACTCCAAGGAGGAGAAATTGGCTTAAATGACAGACTTCATACGAACCAAAGCCTGAACAAAACAATGAATAACAGAAAAATTAGCAAATTTTTCTATGAAAACAGCACAGAAAAAGCAGAGATTTGTCCTTGCAAGGAACTTGCAGACAAAAACCCTTATCTAAACCATCCTGAAGAAAACCATAAAAACCTAGGAATTCTAAAAGAATGCCAAGAGAATTTATGAAAAGAGCATCAAGAGATGTAAATCTTTCAAACTCGATAACAAATCTTACTAGACACAGATTTACGAGCATGCAACATAGTATTAATCACTGAGTCAAAGAACTTCTATGACTAAGTACTAAGCGTTAAAACTCCATACAGTCAGAGAAAAATAGGGGTGCTGAGGTTGGGTGTCTACGTTGTATATAATTTCATATGTTGATATAATAAATCACATTGCACAACCAGCTTGGTTAAACAGACAAAAGTTCATGATCATGCTATGTCAGTGGGTCAACCCCAATCTCCCCTGACAATAGCCAAATTAGAATGAAAATGTCTTATGTATATATATGAAACTCTCCAATGCAGTCAAATGATTTCACTTATATATGTGTCTCAAAAAGACTCACCACAGTCCTGTTTCAGGTTAATCTTTTCTCCTGTATCCTTGTGGTGCTGTTGGTTTTATCCTTGTTGTGATGCTCCTATTTGCAACTGGTGAGTGTCCAAACTGGGAATTGCTTAACCTCCGCAATAGGGGAATTTGTTAGTGTTTGAACTCGCTAGGTGTGCTCACAATGGCCAAACTATTCAAATCTCACAAGCAAAAACAGTATGGAGCACCAAAAAGCGAAACCGGTCAGCCTTTTTGTTCTCTGTATTTCATTTTTTTTTTTTTTTTTTTTTTTCAAAAATAATTTTTATTTTAAGGTAAACTTGTGAATAACAACAACATGTTATACAGTTTCTTGCATATACATAGGTATTTCTGAAATCACAGTGAGAATGTCATCATAAGCAAACACAGGTCATATCATACACCCACAAGGGTTTTTCAGTTTACATAAACATAGAAAAAAGGACATTACATTTTGACCGACCTTAATTATGATGATTGGCAGGATATAATAATCATAGGTATTAACTCAGCATTATGGTAATTACAGCAAGTCAGTCTAGGGAAAATCATTATCCTGCTTCTCTCAGTGATCCGACAGATCAATTCCAGCGTGCACCTCCAGGCGGGGCAAATCACCCCACAAGAAGTAGGGACAGCAGAAAATAGGGACTGGGGTAGGGGAAGTAGGTTGCACAGTGCAGGGAGAGAGGGTGGGGGTTAGGGGAATGGAAGAAGGAGGTGTGAAAGCATAGGTCAGTGATTGCAGATGGAAGAGAGTAGGCGGGGGGGTCTGTGACAAGAGTCAAGGTCCACCCACCTATCTATAGTTTTCTTGGTAATAAAACCAAGGTTCCCAGATCTGCCAGTAGAGATCTTCTTTATCTATATTGGAGTAGAAACTCTGTTCCATCTTGGCATATGTCTGTATTATGGAGATAATAGCTGCAATGTCGGGAGGTTGTGTCTGTTTCCAAGCTCTCGCTATCGCCAACTTAGTGGCAGCAAGAACAAAAATTAACAATTTAGACAGGGGAGCCTGAATGTGTCTCGGGAATATATGCAGCAAAGCCATATCAGGGGTAAGTGATCTATTTAGCCCAAGGGTAGAACAGAGGGAGGACACTTGCGTCCACAGATGTTTTAATTTAGGACATTCCCACCATATATGAATATCGGACCCTCTTGATTCGCAGTCTCTCCAACAGAGAGGGGATGTTGTAGGAAACATCTGTGAAAGTCTAGAGGGGGTATAGTACCATTTCAGAAACAATTTCATATATGATACTAGAGTGTTCGCACAATGTACTGTCTTCTTGGTTAGTGTCATAGCCATGTGTAGATCTTTGTCAGTGATTGGTCTGGACAAATCTCCCTCCCATGCTCTAAGTTGCCAAGGTCTGTCCTTGTTTGTGGACGAATGTAGTAAGCTATAGTGGAATGAGATAAGTTTAGGGGTCCTGACAGGGAGTTGCCACAGTTTTTCCCAAGCAGTCAAAGGTCTATTAGGGCCTTTAGGGAATCCCCAAGAGACCAGGAAGGCGTATAGTCTAGAGTACTCAAATTTAAGCCATATAGGGGGGTTTGGAATGACAGATCCTATATTGTTCGGGCCCTCTGTATTTCATTTTATTGTTTATACACTCTTACCCTGGGGTTAATTAACCCTTTTGTTAAATAATAAATTCTGTTTTTCACTCGCTTTTTGGTGCTCCATACTGTTTTTGCTTGTGAGATGTTAAAACTCCATACCATCAAATTAATAATTTGAGTTCCTGATGGAAAAAATGAATGTTAAGATATAAGGTCTGGCCTTAATGGAAGTGACCAAGATTGGCAACTGGACATCCAAACAAGAACCATATACCAAAACCTGTGCGGCCATGTTGGAGCCACCAGCAACACAAAAAATTGCTCCTTGATGATTTAAAAAATCACTCTAAAAAGAAGAACCAGCGACGAAAAAATATAGGCAGATTGATAACTCCAAGGAAGTGTCAATGCATACACTGCTTCCGCCAGAGGATCCCGGGACCTAAATAGGCCCCTGGGAAGTTCCTTGTTTAGATGAGATGCCATCAGATCTGTTTCTGGAAGCCCACACATCTGAACAATTTGAAAAAACACATCTAGGTAAAGACCATTCTCCCGGATGTAAAGCTTGATTGACAGAGATAATCCGTTTCCCAATCCGTTTCACCTTCTTAAGAGCTAACTACAACAGTGCAACTCTTGGCAGGGCCCTCTACCCTATAATTGTTTTGTAGTACTCCCCCTTTGTTTATAGCGCTGCAGAATCTGTTGGCGCTCTACAAATAACCGATAATAATAATAATTGTCTATACCTGGGAAATGGACCACAGAAATTAGACAGGAGCTGGATTTAGTCCAAGCAAGTATCCAAGATACTTCTTTCACAGCCTAAGGACTGAGAGTCCCACCCTGATGATTGACATAAGCCACAGTTGTGACATTGTCTGTCTGAAAAACAATAAACGTCTCTTTCTTCAAAAAGAAGCCAAAACTGAAGAACTCTGAAAAATGCACGGAGTTCCAAAATATTGATTGGTAATCTCGCCTCCTGAGATTTCCAAACCCCTTGTGCTAACAGAGATCCCCAGACAGCCTTCCAACCTAAAAGACTTGCATCTGTAGTGATCATGGTCCAGGTTGAATGAACCAAAGAGACCCGTAGAATTATATGATGGTGATCTAACCACCAAATCAATGATAGTTGAACATTGGGATTCAAAGATATAAAAAGTGAAATCCTAGAATCCCTGCACCATTAATTCAGTATAAAAAACTGGAAAGGTTTCTTATGAAAATGAGCAAAGGGAATCGAATCCAATGCTGCAGCCATGATACCAAAAACTTCCATGCATATAGCAACTGAAGGAAATAATAGAGACTGAAGGTTCCGACAAACGGAACCCAATAAAATTGTCACTTGTCTGCTAGAGACAAAGACATTGACACAATCTATCTGGAAACCTAAAAAAGGTGACCCATGTCTGAGGAATCAAAGAGCTTTTGATAAAAAGATCCTCTAACCATGTCTTGAAGAAACAACAAAAGTTGAATCGTATGAGATTCCGCAAAACGAAAAGACTGAGCCAGTACCACGAGACCGTCCAAATAAGGAAACACTGAGAACCTTGAAAAGATTCTTAGAGCTGTCGCTAGACTAGAAGGAAAAGCAACAAATTGGTAATGCTTGTCAAAAAAAGAGAATCTCAGAAAATGAAAATAATCTAAATGAAAACAGAAAATGAAGATATGCATCTATTGTATCTATTGTGAAAAAATAATGCCATTACTGACCAAAAAGGCAGAATATACCATATAAACTCCATTCTAAAAGATGGTATACTTATATGACAATTCAAAAAGATTTTCTATCTTTGAAATAATTAATAGTTTTGAATAAAAACCCCAAATCCTGTTCCTAAAAAGGAACTGGTATAAATACCCCAGAAAACTCCAGGTCTGAGCAGCGCCTTGAGCCCCAACAGGTGACCAGCCGTGCTTCACAAGTACCCAATACATATAGGACTGAAAACACACTTCAGGAAAGTGTGAGCCTTACTGGAATAGCTGGAATATGTTAGAGAGAGAAGAATCCTATTCTGTATCCAAATCTAAGAAGTTTGGACCGAATTGAACCAAACAAATTTATTAAGAAAGTCTTAACCTGCCCCTTACCAGCTAAGCTGGAATAAGAACTGCACCTAAATGCAAATTTGGGGAGCTGATTTTGATTTTAAAAATGGCTTAAATTGAATGAAGAAAACTTCCAATTATAAACATGTTACTTGGGGAAGAATTTAGAATTCCGTTCCTTAGTAAGAAAAAAAGCTTAATATTTAGCCTTAGAACTCAATCTTGCAGCCCAGAGTAACAGTTGAAGAATTGAATCCAATTGTGAACCAAATAATTGATTACCTTGGAAAAAAAGAAATATGGAATTTAGAAATCAAATTAGCATTCCAAGATTGAAATCATAAAGTTCTTCTAGCTAAAATAGCTAAAGACATAGATTAAACCTCATTTGTGAAAATATAAAAAAAATGACGACACAAATGAAATTATTAGAATGTTGATCAACTTAACAATGCTAAACAAATCATAATCCGATACTTGTTGCACTAAAGTATCCAACCAGAAAGCTGAAGCAGTTGCAACATCAGCCAAATAAATTACAGGTCTAAGAAAAGTACCTGAAAATAAATAATTTTCCTTTTATTAAGATACAAGTTTCCCAAGGAAAAAAATAAATACTATCTGCTATAGGAATAGTAGTATGTTAGCAAGAGTAGAGATAGTCCCATTAAGTTGGGGGATCTTCCTCAAAACTTAAAACTAACTGCCGGCAAAGGATACAATTAAAAACCTTAAAGAAGGAATAAAAGAAGTCCCAGGCCTATTCCATTCCCTAGAATCAGGAACTGGAAAAAACCTCTGAAGAAACCACAGAAGGTTAATAAGCAGAATTTCAATGTTAGCTAGTCTTAATCAAAAGAACTAGTTACTTCAATATCCAAAATAATCAACACCTTTTCAACAAAAAACGAATGTACTCTATTTAAAAATAAAAAAGTAGATTTGTTAGTGTCAATATCTGATGAAAAATATTCTGAATGAGAAAATACACCATCAGAGAAGGATAATTCAGTATGTTGTTGGTCATTTGAAACTTCATCAACTAAATGAGAAGTTTAAAAAAGACCTAAAAATGTTATTAGAAGGCGGGATAGCAGATAAAGCCTTTATACTAGAATCAGAAAAATATTCTTATAAATTCCTAAATATATCTTGTACATAAGATGTAAAAAGAATAGCAATAGATAATGCATAAATACTAATGGATTCTGCATGTAAAAGTTTATCATAAAAACTTATTACAAACCATAGCTAAATATAAACATTCATAACATTAAAATAAATGAACTTAGCTTTGGTAGGACTGATATCAATCATCAGGAATCCCTCAGTATTTTCTGATACAGGAACAGCTTTTGAAATATCTTGCAATATGTAATAGAAAAAACAACAACATATAAAGCAAAATTATCAAATTCCTTAAATGACAGTTTCAGGAATGGGACAAAATGCAAAACAAACAAGCCTCTAGCAACCAGAAGCAACAAAAAATTGAGACTGAAATAATGTGAAAAAAATGGCGCCAAGTATGACGCCCATATTTTTTGCCGCCAAAAAGACGCCCACATTTTTTGGCGCAAAAAAAGTCTGTAACACACATGCGTCAAAAAATTACTCAACCATGTGTAAACTTCCGGCGTCAACTATGGCGCCGGAAATGACAAAATTTTGTGCCAAAAAAGTTTGCGCCAAGAATGCCGCAATAAATTGAAGCATTTTCTGCCCCCGCGAGCCTAACAGCCCGCAATGAAAAAAGTCAATTTGAAAATTTTTGAAGGTAAGAAAAAATATTTATTCATATGCATTTCCCAAAATAATGAAACTGACAGTCTGACAGAAGGAATACTGATTAACCTGAATCATGGCAAATATAAGTTAAAAACATATATTTAGAACTTTACATATAAAGTGCCCAACCATAGCTTTGAGTGTCATAAATAGAAATAAGATTTACTTACCCCAAGACACTCATCTACATATAGTAGATAGCCAAACCAGTACTGAAACGAGAATCAGTAGGGGTAATGGTATATAAGAGTATATTGTCGATCTGAAAAGGGAGGTAGGAGAAGAAATCTCTACGACCGATAACAGAGAACCTATGAAATATATCCCCTAGAGGAAGACCATTGTATTCAAATAGGCAATACTCTCTTCACATCCCTCTGACATTCACTGCACTCTGAGAGGAAAACCAGGCTTCAGCCTGCTGCGAAGCGCATATCAACGTAGAATCTAGCACAGACTTACTTCACCACCTCCATGGGAGGCAAAGTTTGTAAAACTGAATTGTGGGTGTGGTGAGGGGTGTATTTATAGGCATTTTAAGGTTTGGGAAACTTTGCCCCTCCTGGTAGGAATGTATATCCCATATGTCACTAGCTCATGGACTCTTGCTAATTACATGAAAGAAAGATTTATATTCACCCTTGGTTACTCCAATCCCTTGTTAGCTCTAACTCCCTGGTTCACTAACTCTATACTCAAACATATAAACTTACTTAATTTGATTGTAAAGTTGTGCAGTAGGCAAACCGGCATATGCAACATTTAGAAAATAAAAAAACCACTTTCATTCATCAATTTTATTTTCTCAATAACATTAAAGTTCTTACTGTTTTAACGTTTTAGCCTTAGTGTCTCGTATTCCACCTGCTCTGTGTCAATTTTTTTTTCTATGATGTTTTTCGTTTTTAGCCAATTGAAATCATGGCCATTAAGTGACCATGACTTTAACTAATCTGCCCCCTTTATCTATAGCACATGCGCAAGTTATGTATCTGCCTTGGAAAGAAAAAGCAAACTCCCGTTTGACGTATGCGTGTTTATCAAGCTAGGCAATCCCATCTTACGTAATTAACAGATTGGAATCGATCCGGCGAAGTGCATCCTTATTATTTACAAGAGGATATTTTACAGTAAATGAATAAATAATTTCAGATACAGCTAAATAGAGTTTATGAACTTCAATATAATAAAATATTTATTCTATTAATAGAATAATTCTAGCAATAGTTTAGATATGCAATGTTTATCATCAGTCTATTGTTATAAGATATATTCCCGAAATGGTTATAAATAATATGTAATATTTGATTATTACTTATTATAACTTTGTTCTAATTTATTTGTTTTATGCTAATCAATCAACATTTACTGAATTTGTGTTTATACTTTATCATGTGCATAATATTATATAGTTTGTGTGTGTTTTAATATATATATAAAAACAAGGAAGGGGACTGCACTCTCAGACTGGACTGGGTACACATCCCATGAACCTACAACATGCACAGCCCTAGGGGCTCAATAGCACTCTCAGGAAGCTGCACTGTCCCCAGAGTCCTAGGTAAATTACAAAACAAATAAATACAGCACACAGAGGAAGTCCAGCGCTCACAAGCACTCAGCTAAGATTAAAAGCAAAAATGGAAAAGTTAGTTACCACATCTGGCCAAATGGGTCAAGCCCAGGTACCACGTTAAAGTCTCTCCCAAAACCTGGGTCCCTAAACAGCCACACAATGCAAGTTCTCAATCAAAGAAACTGGGAATAAGTGAAGGGTGCACAGACTTATGTAATCACCCTAGCAACATACAAAACACGGAAGGGGACTACACTCTCAGACTGGACTGGATACACATCCCATGACCCTGCAACATGCACAGCACTGGGTGCTCAATAGCATTCTCAGGAAGCTGCACTGTCCCCAGAGTCCCAGGCAGTTAACCCCAGACAGATCTGGGTGCAAGGCCTATAGGGAAAACTACAAAACAAATTAATACAGCACACAGAGGATGTCTAGCACTCACAAGCACTCTCTTACTGCCTGAGGCTATGGGGACAGTGCAGCTTCATGAGAGTGCTATTAAGCACCAAGGGCTGTGCATGTTGCAGGGTTATTGGATGTGTACCCATTCCAGTCTGAGAGTGCAGTCCCCTTCTGTGTTTTGTATGTTTCTAGTGTGATTACATAATTCTGTTTACCCTTCACTTGTTCCCAGTTTGTTTGATTGAGAGCTTGCATTGTGTGGCTGTTTAGGGCCCCAGGTTTTGGGAGAGACCTTGACGTGGTACCTGGGCTTGTCCCATTTGGCCAAATGCAGTAACTGACTCTTCCATTTTTGCTTTTAATCTTAGCTGAGTGCTTGTTAGTGAGTGCTGGACTTCTGCTGTGTGCTATATATATATATATA